>NC_056442.1:20909302-20924302 GCF_018296145.1 Oncorhynchus tshawytscha | reverse complement strand
TGAATCATGACAATGCTCTGCAGGCTTTTTCTTTTTTTTGTACTGCCAGGGGCCCAATTTTGGCTCTAGAATTTTAAGGTTCTGTGGAAGACCTTCTTTTGGTTGGTGATAGGTGTTCCAAATCATCAGCTTATGGCAGGTATTTTACCTCTGTGTCAAATAGTGTGAGTCCTGGGGCAGGAGAAGCGTCCAACATGTCTGCTAATTCATTGCTATAAATGTTGAAAGGATTTGGAATCAAACTGTAGCTTTGTCTCACACCGAGACGTTGTGAAAATAATTCTGTTCTTTGGTTTTAGATTTTTATTGCACACTTGTTTTCTGTGTATATACATTTGATTAAGTCATATACCTTACCACCAAGCCCACTTTGGAGAATTCTGTAGAATAGCCCTTCGTGTCAAATAGAATCAATAACTTTTTTAAAGTCAATAAAGCAAGCAAGCATTTTGCCCTCTTTTGTTTTGCTGGACGTGCTTATTAATTAGTGTGTGTAAAGGTGTATATATGGTCAGTAGTGCGACGTTTGGGGAGGTTGCCAATTTAACGTTTACTTATCTTGAATTCAAAATGCTACAGAAAACCTTTCCCAAGTTGCTGTTTACACAAATTCCCTTGTAATTATTGGGGTCTGATTTGTCTCCACTTTTGTGGATAAGGGAGATGAGCCCCTGGTTCCAGACATCAGGAAAGCAGCAAGTTAATACCACGTTGAACAGTTTAATAAGCACAGCATTTTGCAACTCAGGTGTGCTGTTTTTCAGCATTTCATGTCTGATGTCATCTAGACCACAAGACTTATTTGATTTGATCGTTTTGAGCTTTTCATTTAGATCTTGTTGGGTTATTGGTTATTACCTCATGGATTTTGGTTGTTTTTAAATGACTGGTTCGAGGATGTAAAATGTTTCTTGAATTTCTAATTGCTTCTGTTCTAAGTATTTTTGTAGGATGTTTTTGTATAGATTATCAAAATAAGTTTTCCAAATTACTTCATCTTGTTTGGCTAAATTCTTGTGGCTTTGTTGTGCTTTAAGTTGTTCCACATGTCTCCGAAACGATTTTGGTCAATTGCATTTTCAATTTCGTCATGTGTCTTATTGGTATAATTCAATTTCTTGCATTTCAGTGTATGTTTATACTGTTTCAGAGTTTCAAAGTATTCGTAGCGTAGCTCTGGGTTGTTTTGCTGCTTACAGTAGCTTGCGAAAGTATTCACGCCCTTGGCATTTTTCCTATTTTGTTGCCTTAAAACCTGGGATTAAAATTGAATTTTTGGGGGGTTTGAATCATTTGATTTACACAACATGCCTAGCACTTTGAAGATGCAATATATTTTTTATTGTGAAACAAACAAGAAATAAGACAAAAATAGCATCAAACTTGAGTGTGAGGTTTGGTGGGCGGCCCTGTCTTGGCAGGTTTGTTGTGGTGCCATATTCTTTACATTTTTTAATAATGGATTTAATGGTGCTCCGTGGGATGTTCAACGTTTCACATATTTTTTTATAACCCTACCCTGATATGTACTTCTACCACAACTTTGTCCCTGACCTGTTTGGTCGGCTCCTTGGTCTTCATGGTGGTGGTGCCCCTTACTTAGTGGTGTTGCAGACTCTGGGGCCTTTCAGAACAGGTGTATATATACTGAGATCATGTGACAGTTAGTGTGAGACTTAGATTTCACATTATTTAACAAATTATGTGACTTTTGAAGATAATTGGTTACACCAGATCTTATTTAGGGTGTGAATAAAAAAGCACGCACCACGTTTCCATTAATTTTTGTTAAACATTTTCATTTTCATTTTCAAGTCATTTTTTTCCTTTCACCAATTCGGTCTATTTTGTGTATGTTCATTACATGAAATCCAAATAAAAATCCAATTTAACATAATAGGAAAAACGCCAATGGGGATGAATACTTTTTGCAATGTGTTTTTCATTTGACATTTGTCTAAATGTTGTACATTTATTATCAATCCATTTTTTCAGAAACATTTTGTTTTCTGTTTCTGATGTTGCATTTCTTTGGTTTTGATCTGAGTGTGATCTGACAATGGCCTCTGGGGTCTGACAGTGAATGCACTAATGGAGGAAGGGTCAATGTCAGTGTTGGCATAATCGACTACACTTGTCCCAAGAGCTGAGCAGTAAGTAAACCGACCTAAAGAGTCCCCTCTGATTCTACCATTAAGCACGTACAGGCCTAAGGCTCGACAGAGATGCAATAACTCCTTCCCATTTTTGTTCAGTATTTGGTCAGGACTGTTTCTATTATTTATAATAGGGCTACTGTACAAGGAGGGGTGTCCAAATATGTGGTGGTTACCTCCCACATCAGTGTAGTCAGGGTCAGAACCTGTCCTTACATTGAAATCTCACAAAGAAGCACTTCACCCTCTGCCTTTAAATGTATTTTTAATTAACCTTTATTTAACCAGGTAGGCCAGTTGAGAAAAAGTTGTCATTTACAACTGCGACCTCGCCAAGATAAAGCAAAGTAGTGCGACACAAACAACAACACAGAGTTACACAAACAAACGCACAGTCAATAACACAATAGAAAAGTCTACAGTTGGAAGTTTACATACACCTTAGCCAAATACATTTAAACTCAGTTTTCATAATTCCTGACATTTAATCCTAGTAAAAATTCCCTGTCTTAGGTCAGTTAGGATCACCACTTTTTTTAAAGAATGTGAAATGTCAATATAATCGTAGAGAGAATGATTTCTTTCATCACATTCCCAGTGGGTCAGAAGTTTACATACACTCAATTGGTATTTGGTAGCGTTGCCTTTAAACTGTTTAACTTGGGTCAAACGTCTCAGGTAGCCTTCCACAAGCTTCCCACAATAAGTTGGGTAACTTTTGGCCCATTCCTCCTGACAGAGCTGGTGTAACTGAGTCAGGTTTGTAGGCCTCCTTGCTCGCACACGCTTTTTCAGTTCTGCCCACATATTTTCTATAGGATTGATGTCAGGGCTTTGTGATGGCCACCCCAATACTTTGACTTTGTTGTTCTTAAGCCATTTTGCCACAACTTTGGAAGTATACATGGGGTCATTGTCCATTTGGAAGACCCCATTTGCGACCAAGCTTTAACTTCCTGACTGATATGTTCAATGACTGATGTTGCTTCAATATTTCCACATAATTTTCCTCCCTCATGAAGCCATCCATTTTGTGAAGTGCACCAGTCCCTCCAGCAAAGCACCCCCAAAACATGATGCTGCCACCCCCGTGCGTCACGTTTTGGATGGTGTTCTTCGGCTTGCAAGCCTCTACCTTTTTCCTCCAAACATAACGATGGTCATTCTGGCCCAACAGTTCTATTTTTGTTTCATCAGACCAGAGGACATTTCTCCAAAAAGTACGATCTTTGTCCCCATGTGCAGTTACAGACCATAGTCTGGCTTTTTTTAATGGCGGTTTTGGTGCTTTGGCTTCTTCCTTGCTGAGCGGGCTTTCAGGTTATGTTGATATAGGGCTTTTACTGTGGATATAGATACTTTTGTACCTGTTTCCTCCAGCATCTTCACAAGGTGCTGTTGTTCTGGGATTGATTTTCACTTTTCGCACCAAAGTACATTCATCTCTAGGAGACAGAATGCGTCTCCTTCCTGAGCGGTATGAAAGCTGTGTGGTCCCATGGTGTTTATGCTTGCGTACTATTGTTTGTACAGATGAACTAGGGACCTTCAGGCATTTGGAAATTGCTCCCAAGTATGAACCAGACTTGTGGAGGTCTTGGCTGATTTCTTTTGATTTTCCATGATGTCAAGCAAAGAGGCACTGAGTTTGAAGGAAGGCCTTGAAATACATCCACAGGTACACCTTCAATTGACTCAAATTATGTCAATTAGCCTATCAGAAGCTTCTAAAGCCATGACATCATGTTCTGGAATTTTCCAAGCTGTTTAAAGGCATAGTCAACTTAGTGTATGTAAACTTCTGACCCACTGGAATTGTGATACAGTGAATTATAAGTGAAATAATCTGTCTGCAAACAATTGTTGGAAAAATTACTTGTGTCATGCATAAAGTAGATGTCCTAACCGACTTGCCAAAATTCAAATTTGTTAACAAGAACTTTGTGGAGTGGTTGAAAAACGAGTTTTAATGACTGCAACCTAAGTGTATGTAAACTTCTGACTTCAACTTTACACACACACACACACACACCATTACATATAATTATTAAATAAAATAAAGAATAGTTTATAACAAATTAATTAGAATGCCCAAATAATTAGTGCAATGCAATGCATTCTGCAACCCTGTTTGTGTTTGCGTATGTGTGTGTGAGTGCGTGCGCATGCGTGTGTGTGCGTTTGAGGGTCAGTTAAAGGGTCTGTCTAGCCCAGTAGTCTGCATGTTAGATGCAGTACTGGGCGCACCTCTCCTGTATCTGATTGTTCTAGGTGTCTTTTGCCAGAGGTTACCTCAGCATACGTAACCTGATGATCTGAATGATACATGGTGTGGACTGCATCAGGTGGTGTACTTCCCTGAAGGACAGTGTTCTGCCCGACCCTGGAGTAGTGGTCAGAGCTGTGTCGTGATTGGCTTGGTCTAGTAGAGCTGTGTTGTGATGGGCCAGGTCTAGTAGAGCTGTGTTGTGATGGGCCAGGTCAAGTAGAGCTGTGTTGTGATGGGCCAGGTCCAGTAGAGCTGTGTTGTGATGGGCCGGGTCTAGTAGAGCTGTGTTGTGATGGGCCGGGTCTAGTAGAGCTGTGTTGTGTTGGGCTGGGTCTAGTAGAGCTGTGTTGTGATGGGCTGGGCTGGGTCTAGTAGAGCTGTGTTGTGATGGGCCTGGTCTAGTAGAGCTGTGTTGTGATGGTTCTGGTCTAGTAGAGCTGTGTTGTGATGGGTCTGGTCCAGTAGAGCTGTGTTGTGATGGTTCTGGTCCAGTAGAGCTATGTTGTGATGGTTCTGGTCCAGTAGAGCTGTGTTGTGATGGGACAGGTCTAGTAGAGCTGTGTTGTGATGGGCCGGGTCTAGTCGTGCTGTCCTGAGGTGGGTCTGGTCTGGTAAATCTGTGCTGTGTTGGGCCTGGTCTTGTAGAGCTGTGCTGTAATAAGCCATGTCTGGCTCTTCTCTTCTTCTGGTTGGGGTACTGCTGTTTCAGAAAGTGGAGCAGGGGGCCTCTGCTGCTGGGGTGATGGGTGTGTGGGTCCCTGCCAAGTGTTGCATCCTTTAGGTCCTCTGCAAAGGTTCGGATACTGTTCTGATCAAGATGTACATTATGGTATAAATGTTGACATGTCAGAGTGGGGTGGTGAGCCATTCTGACATTGAGCAGTGAGGCACAGTCCACAGTGATCTGTTGATTTATTTTGTCCATCAACTTTCCTGGGAAGTCTTTTCTTGGTAGGAGCGTGGACACAGCTATATTGGTTGTTGGGAACATAGCCTGTGCCCGTTCTGCCACTCTTCTCACTGTCCCAGATACATTTTCACCTTTGGCATGAAGGTTCTTTGTGCCAGTGTGGATGATGATGTTGTCAGGGGTATCAATCCTGGTTTGACTGAGTAGCTCCATTTCACTGTCAGTTGTCGGACATAAGAACTTATACACCTGTTGTCTAGGGAATCATCTTTCCTGGACTAAGAGCTTCCCATTTGAATAGGAGGATTGCAATAAGGATTGCAATAAGGATTGCAGTTGTGGGTGTTTGTCTGGGTGGAGCAGACTGGAGCAGACTGGGAGGCTAGTATTCTGACCTGGGCTGGAGCTGCCTGGGAGGCTGGTATTCTGACCTGGGCTGGAGCTGCCAGGGTGGCTGGTTGGCTGACCTGGGCTGGAGCAGCCTGGGTGGCTGGTTGGCTGACCTGGGCTGGAGCAGCCTGGGTGGCTGGTTGGCTGACCTGGGCTGGAGCAGACTGGGAGGCTGGTAAGTTGACCTGGGTTGGAGCAGACTGGTAGGCTGGTAGGTTGACCTGGGCTGGATCAGACTGGGAGGCTTGTAGGTTGACCTGGGCTGGAGCAGACTGGGAGGCTGGTAGGTTGACCTGGGTTGGAGCAGACTGGTAGGCTGGTAGGTTGACCTGGGCTGGATCAGACTGGAAGGCTGGTAGGTTGACCTGGGCTAGAGCAGACTGGGTGGCTGGTTGGTTGACCTGGGCTGGAGCAGACTGGTGGGCTGGTAGGTTGACCTGGGTTGGAGCAGACTGGTAGGCTGGTAGGTTGACCTGGGCTGGATCAGACTGGGAGGCTGGTAGGTTGACCTGGGCTAGAGCAGACTGGGTGGCTGGTTGGTTGACCTGGGCTGGAGCAGACTGGTGGGCTGGAGCAGACTGGTAGGCTGGTGCAGTGTCATCAGGCTGTGTTGGAGACCATGCTGGTTATGCTGGTCTCAAGCTCTGCTTGTGTTGTATCAAGCTATTGGACATGTTCTCTAGATGCAGAGTACATAACGACTAGCTGCTGGTTGAGGGGGTCAATGTACCTCTCTCTCGGCTCTAGGTCCTCTCTCATTGTGCTCAGATGGTCTCTGAGGTCATCATTTGTCTGACTCAGTTTGTCCATTCTGCTTTATAATTTAGCAATAGATGCTCTGCTCTCCTCCCTGAACTGTTTCATCTCTTCTTTTAGTTTCTGGACATTGTCCTCCTCTTGAAGCTTGTTCTCTCTGAGTTCTATGACCACTGCTTCGACTAGAGAGCGGGTGTTGTGGAAACATTGCATAGCAGGTGTTCTTGGTGTTGTGGGCATGTCCTTGGTTCTGTCTGCTGGTTGTGGGCGTGTCCTTGGTTCTGTCTGCAGCAGGTGAGGTAGGTAGAGGGACACTGAGGGCTTCTTGCTGCGTCACAGAGACCGTTGGGGTATGTTTTTCTCCCTCCTTGACTTTTTCCTCAGTTTCTGAGATGAGTTCAGCTTCTGCTTTTAGGGTAGCAAACCTATTCTCTAAAGCCTGGAGGCTTGAATCATTGCCTTGTATCAATACAGTTCCATTATTATGTAAGTTTACTGTTTGATACGTGTTGCTCTGGTCAGCTTCTTCAAAAAATGCAGATCTGCCATCCTTGACATCTCTCTCTCACTCTCTCTCTCTCTCTCTGGGGGCAGTGTATGACAGCACCTCGCCTCAACAGACACACACACTCATGCCCACTCTCATACCAGTTATCCATACTCTGGAGTGCCAATTAAACAGGAGGCCTTAGGCAGCTATGCAATCCATTTGAGTGTGTATGGTATGTAGGTGACCTTATCCCCACACCCACCAAACCACTACCAAACACACACACACACACACACACACACACACACACACACACACACACACACACACACACACACACACACACACACACACACACACACACACACACACACACACACAAAAAGAATATCTATCCATCTGCTTTCTATTGTACACTGTATATATTCCTCAATTGAAGAAGCAGCGGTCTGTTGTTTTGCTAATGAGTATGAGCAATAAGACCAGTAAGCATGGTCTTAATGACATAACATACAGGATGACATGGCCCGCGTTTGTCATCCCTCAAGTCGATGAAGCTGCGTTTTGGATTTGATGAAGAGGCAGGGGTGTGTTTGGCGACAGCTGGGCTCACCTATGATGTGACCCTGCGTGTGCGTGGTGTCACCGTTTGACAGCCAAATGTGTTTCCAATGGGGAGAGCTGTAGAGACAGGGACAGGAGGGGAGGAGGGGAGAGGAGAGGGGGACAGAGATTGGCTTTGTTTGGTAGATCAGTGGCAATGGGTTTCTTCTCCCCCCTCTCTACCTCATCTCTTTTGACTACTGGTGTATCTGTCAGTTGTGGAATTTGCATTTGTTTAGTTGTCAGTGAAGAAACTCAAGGAGAATGTTCTTTACTTTTGGTGTGTGTATGTGTGTGTGTGTGTGTGTAGGGTGACGTCATCCGCGTGTGTCGTTATGTTAGCGTCCGTGTGTCAGTTTGTTGGTATCCGTCTCCTCCTCCACTCAGGGCTTTAAACAGTGTGAGTTTTATCGCGTCACCATGGCAACGGGCGCAAAACCTCGCTGGCAACGAGGAAGGTGCGAGGAAGCGTCGCCGCGTGATTTAAAAAAAAATGTAGTGCATCACCACGGCTCCGCGCTGCCGCGAACACACAAACGCACACCCTAAGAAAGACAAACAGACGTGCACGCACTCTTTTAACATCAAACGAAAAGAGAAGACGCAGCGACAGAGAAAACATTTAGACCTATTAATACACACCGAGCTGACACATAAAACACACCGACACCGAGAGAGAACACACACGCACACACACACGCACGCACACACACACACACACACACACTGTCTTTCTCACCTCGCTCGTTATGAAGTTGATGAGGCGTCAGCGCTTGTGGCTTTGTGACAGTTGATATAATAATGTGCCCTTTGTGGGGGCCCAGTCATGTCCAGACTTGTCCTCTGTCCTTACCAAGGGGCCGCACTTGTGGTCACGCACGCACAGACACACACAATGTACCTGAGATGTTTGCGTTCCTCCACTCCTTTCCTCTGAGAGAGGGGTGTAAAGAGAAGGACACCAGAGTGGGACAGACGACAGTAAAAATGCTGCAAAGAATGTGAGGGGGGGGGAGTGATGTCTGTGTTTACTTTCTGGGTGAGCTTGTTTAATCATCTATTCTCTCTCTCTCTCTCTCTCTCCCTCTCTCTCTCTGTGGAGTGAAGCATCATCGCAGCTCCTGCTTTTGCCCCGGTCTCCATTTTGTGACCACTTTGCAAGGGCCTCTCTACTGTCTCTCCCTCCCTCTCTTTCTCTTCTCTTTCCCACGCTTCCACTCTCAATCGTTCTCTCTTGTCCCCACTCTTTATTTCTCTCCCTCTTTCGTCCCTCCATTTCAGGGCACTTAGTGGGAAAGGTAAGGGGACCGAGGGGTGACAATAGCATAACTCTGCCGAAGATGAGAGAAAAAGTGAGGGATAGACAGAAGAGAGAGTGAGATTAAGTGACAGAGAGCAGGGGATCCTAAATTATGCAGACAGGGAGATGGGCAAAGAGAGCGAGGAAGGTCTAGGGAGAAAGATTGACAGATAGACAAGGAGAGAGGTGCACACTTTGAAATCCTGATGTCGCCGGGCCCTCAGGGAGCTAGAGGAGGCCACGGCGCTCTGTTTCTCCCCATTAAAGATGCATTCTCTGCTTCTTGACTTATTTATTCCCATGTCTGTCTCACCATTACTGAGCGGGGGGGATGTGTTTGTGTTGGGGGAATAGTTTGTACCTACCTAGTGGTTGGTAGGAGGGGGTTGTAGAAAGGAAATGGGTGGTGTTTACTTATTGAGGTGTGTTTATGGGGTGAAGAGCGTGTGTGTGTGTGTGTGTGCGCCATGTGTGGCGACACGACGGCGATGCATGTTGTGCTAGATTATTTATTCAGCTCTCGTGTCTGGGTGTTTTACAGAGAGAGCAGGTGCAGAGCGACTCTGAGCGCTCTCTGTTTCGACAGGGGGAGGGGGGACTAAGACACAGAGGCATTCACCACAGTCCACCGACAGAACAGAACCCTGTACCCTGCTATGATTATAGGCTTTGATTCATTTATGTATACCCATAAAACTTCAATTAATCGGCCAGATCAGTGAACACGTCTGGCGCTTATTCGAGACAGCAGTCTCGCCCTCCACCATGCAGTCTCGCCCTCTTCTTATCCACCTCAGACAAACGTTAAAGTTTGACTTTTTGACTTCGCCATTGTCTCGCAGGTTTTGGATCAATCCCAAAATGGCTGGCTGTTGCGTTTCGCTGCTGGCTTGAATTTGATGGTTTTCTTTTGTTTCTGGTGGCTCCATCTGATACAGATGACGCTATATAGTTGAAGTTCTACAATGACATGTTTGCTACTTGTTTTGATGTTCAGATGGATGGATGGAATACTTGATTCATGGATAATGGCAGATGCACACAGAAAGATGCAGATCAACAAAGAGAGAGAGAGAGAGAGAGAGAGAGAGAGAGAGATGTGTGCTACAACGAGGGTTGAAATGAAGATATAGAGGGAGATTGAAGGAGGGAGGCAGGGACTGAGAGAGGGCTGTGCACGAGGAGAATTTCAATGGCACTCCAATCATGCAGGCAGCCTCGTTAGCTGGGGGAACATTTGCATAGTGCTTCGGCGGATTCATTTGGCCTTACTCAGAGAAGATGGCTCCCATTCCTTTCTCCTGGTTAGTTGTGCATTAACCTCCACAGACACTGTGCGTGTGTGTGTGTGTGTGTGCCGTGAGGGTGCGTGTGTGTATGTGTGTGTGTGTGTGCAGTGAGGGTGCGTGTATGTGTGTCAGACACATTCGTCTTTGTGACTGCTCCGCGACATTGTAGCGTAGCCATGTTAACCCAGCCCGGCAAACGAGTGAAGAAATGAAACCACTATTTTGCCTCTGATAATGAGATCAGTGGTGCTGATGCTAAGCCACGTTGGCATGACGATGAGGATGGACGTCATTCCGGGGGCTATCACCAACTCCGGGGGTGTGTTGGTGATGATGGGGAACGTGTGAGTAAGTGGAGATGTCGTAGATAATGAGGGGTAGAAATGGATTTGTTCTGCTAGTTATTCAAATGACACCACTATAGGGACTAATGCTGTCTGACAGCAGCGACAACCGTGGTGTGTGTGTGTGTGTGTGTGTGTGTGTGTGTGTGTGAGAGAGATTGGCAGTGTTATAGCGGCCTGGGAGTAAAGTAGGGTTTGTGCGGGCGTGTATCCATCATATAGTAATCACAGATGGAATCCACCCCAGGAATTCAATTTTAAACCATTGAACTGTGCAGAATATGACAAAACCAGACGCACACACAAACACACATACAACCCCCCCACACACACACACACACCCTTTAGCGTGTCTACCGTTGCTCCTGGTTGCCATGTTGGTTTGAGGAGGTTTATTTCCTCGCGTCCTCCTGTCCCGATGTCTGAGTAGGGGTGTCAGTAGAGAGGTGAAAGGTGGGGGGGATATATGGCAGCGTGGCAGTCCCAGGTTAATGATCCATGGCCTGAGAATGTGTTCACCAGAGGGAGGGAGGATGCTGGGGAGAATAGAGGAGAGGACTTAGGGGGAGCAAAGAGGAGTGGTGAGAGCTGGAGCAAATAGACAGAGAGAGAGAAGAGAGAGAGAAGAGAGAGAGAGAGAGAGAGAGAGAGAGTGAGAGGTGGCGTTGTCCCCCCTTGCTGTAGATCTCCCTCTCTCTCTCGCGCTTTCTTTCTCTCTCACTCTCTCTCTCTCTCTTCGAGCCAGGGCACATAGGGTCTATCCATCAGCCAGCAGATCCCCTCCTCCCTCTCTCCTTCCTTCCCCTCCCTCCATCCCTTTATCGGGCTGATAGATCGTGGCTAATCAAAGAGCGAACGGAGACAGACAAAATAGCTCTGACAGGCAGCTGACAATGGACAGTGACCGGACAGAAAGAGACAGAGGGAGGGAAAGAGAGAGAGAGGAAAATAGAGGCTGGTGTGAGGAGACAGAGGTGTGTGTGTGTGTGTGTCCTGATTGGCCACTGTTGAGATGGATGGCTTCTCCATGCGTCATCAATAGCTAATCAATGGCCTTGCTGGGATATATGGAGGGCCTGGGAAATCCCACAAGACTTTAATCTGGACATCTCCACAAAAGCCCGGCAAACACACACACACACACACACACACACACACACACACACACACACACACACACACACACACACACACACACGATCAATAACACAGGAGAGAGTGTGAGGTCTGTACTACCGAAGAGCA
Source organism: Oncorhynchus tshawytscha (assembly GCF_018296145.1). Classification (NCBI taxonomy): domain Eukaryota; kingdom Metazoa; phylum Chordata; class Actinopteri; order Salmoniformes; family Salmonidae; genus Oncorhynchus; species Oncorhynchus tshawytscha. Next base: position 20,912,550 of record NC_056442.1, on the reverse strand, counting down.
CGTTTGACAACAGCTTTTGTTTTTGGGCTGCATTAAAAAAGTTTGTTTTCAGACTGCATAAAAAATTAAATGTAACTGCATAATTTTTGCTCTCTCTCTGTCTCTCTTTCTCTAGCTGCCTCTTTTTCTCTCTCTCTCTGTCTCTTTCTCTCTCTGTCTCTCTTTCTCTAGCTGCCTCTTTTTCTCTCTCTCTCTGTCTCTTTCTCTCTCTCTCTCTCTCTCTTTCTCTCTCTCTCTCTCTCTCTCTCTCTCTCTGTCTCTCTCTCTCTCTTTCTCTCTCTCTCTCTTTCTCTCTCTGTCTCTCTCTGTCTCTCTCTCTCTTTCTCTCTCTCTCTTTCTCTCTCTGTCTCTCTCTGTCTCTCTCTCTGTCTCTCTCTCTCTTTCTCTCTCTCTCTTTCTCTCTCTGTCTCTCTCTCTCTCTCTCTTTCTCTCTCTCTCTCTTTCTCTCTCTGTGTCTCTCTGTCTCTCTCTCTCTCTCTCTTTCTCTCTCTCTCTCTGTCTCTCTCTGTCTCTCTCTCTCTCTCTCTCTTTCTCTCTCTCTCTCTCTCTCTCTCTCTCTTTCTCTCTCTGTCTCTCTCTGTCTCTCTCTCTCTCTCTTTCTCTCTCTCTGTCTCTCTCTCTCTTTCTCTCTCTCTCTCTTTCTCTCTCTGTGTCTCTCTTTCTCTCTCTGTGTCTCTCTCTTTCTCTTTCTCTCTCTCTCTTTCTCTCTCTCTCTCTCTCTTTCTCTCTCTCTCTCTCTCTCTCTCTTCTCTCTCTCTCTCTCTCTCTCTCTCTCTCTCTCTCTCGGTGCATGCTGGGAGTTTTGGAGTTTGAGTGTTTGGTGTGGAAAGCTCTATCCTAACTAACTTTCTTGATTTTTTTCTTTACATGTTATTTTCTATGGTGGAGGGTTAATGCAATATTTGTTTTTAGCGGTATCCAAAGTTTTTTTTCAAAGTTAGGGTGGAAGAGGACAGAGTAACTTTCCTGGGGGTTGGAAGGTGTAGTGTGCGCAATGGCTTCTCAGCCTAGCGCGGAGGAGACGCTGTCGATACAGCATGGATTCAGGTGTGTTCCTGAGAACGGAGTTAAGGTGGAGGAGGTTCTGCTCGCGGTCGGTGAAGAGGTAGGAGCTGAGTTTATACATTCTGCTTCTAGAATGAACAAAGCTGTGGTTGTGTTCATGAAAAGGGCTAATTTGGTCGGTAGGCTAATTGCTAGCGGAATATTTGTAAGGGATGTGTTGGTGTCAATTTCACCTCTCTCTACCCCTTCAACAAGAGTTGTAGTGGCAAATTTGCCTCCGTTTATTACGGATGATCAAATTAGGAAAGAGCTGAGTCGTTTTGGTAAGTTTGCTAGCGGTTTCCGTGTACTGTCAGCAGGTTTTCAGGCAGATGCCGTTAAGCACGTTGTTTCGTTCAGGAGGCAAGTGTTTATGTTTCTGAACAATAATGAGCAACAGCTAAATGTGCATTTTAAAGTGAGGCATGGGGAGGGGCTCTATGCAGGTTTTGCCAGCACAGATAGTCTACGGTGTTTTGAATGTGGGGATTTGGGGCACAAGAGTTTTGCGTGCCCACATAAAGGCCATAGACAAGGTGAGGGTGTAAGCGCAAGTGGGGGAAATCGAGGTCAAAATGCAGAGGGTAAGGAGATGCAGACAGCAGAGGCTGGGCCTAGTCAGTCTAGAGATGGTGGTGTAGATGAGGCTGAGCCTAGTCAGGCTAGAGATGGTAGGGTAGTGGAGGCTGGGTCTAGTCAGGCTAGAGATGGTGGAGAAGCAGAGGCTGGGTCTAGTCAGGTTAGAGATGGTGGGGTAGCTGAGGCTGGGCCTAGACATGCTATGGAGGGTGGTGCAGATGATGCTGGGCTGAGTCATGCTATGGAGGGTGGTGTAGCTGAGGCTGGCCCTAGTCATGCTATGGAGGGTGGTGTAGCTGAGGCTGGCCCTAGTCATGCTATGGAGGGTGGTGCAGATGATACTGCGTCTAGTCAGGTTATTCTAGTGGATGAGGAGAGTATAGTGGGGAAGTGTAAGAGATTAGGGGGAGGAGGAGGGTGTCAAGAGGAAAAGGAAAAAGGGTGTGGACAAAGGCACCATGGAAATGTTGCCTGTTGCTGTGGGTGAGGCCCTAACCAGAGAGAAAGGGCAGGTGGTCAGGGTGGGAGATAGAGAAGAGGAGGAAAGTGAGTCTGAGGAAGAGGATGAGGAGTTATTTTTTCAGACTCCTCTTCAATTGGCCCGGAGCTGACAGCCAGTCAAACAGAGGGGTCTAAGTACACGTTGAGAGAACTGACAAGGTTCCTGAATGAGACTAAGGGGAAAAAAAGTTAATCTTGAGGCTTTTTTTCCTGATCCTAGAAAGTTTGTAAGATCAGTACAACATGCTATGACAAATGAGGGGCATGGTGTCCTCTCACCCAGGAAACGGTTTAGGTTGAGGAAGTGGGTCACAACAGTGCGTAAAGGTTTACCTTCAGACACGTTTTAAATGTTTAATTTCTTACTGACACTGGGGCTTTTTGAGCTTTGCTATTGGTCTATTTCTCTGCTGGCTTTTCTCCCACTTCTTATGGAGACTCTTCGGGTAGGCTCGCTCAATATAAATGGCGCCAGAGATGCGGGAAAGAGGAGTGTGTTGGGTGAATATGTAAAACAAAAAAAAAAGTACAGGTGTTGTTTCTGCAGGAGACGCATAGTGATGTGGTGAATGAAGTTGATTGGGGGCTCTGGTGGAAAGGGGCAAGTGTGTTGAGCCATGGGACAAATCTTAGTGCAGGGGTGGCAGTCCTTTTGCACCGGGACTGGCTGTAAAATTTGCTCCTCAAAGGAGGTGTGTAGGGGTAGGTTGCTTGTTGTTAAAGCAGAAATTAACAACATGTGTTTTGTCTTTATAAATGTGTATGCGCCTAACACAGGGAGAGAAAGAGGGGTTCTATTTGGGAGTCTTAGACAGGAACTCTCACAAGTAGCGCCTGAGGAGACGCTGGTGATCGGAGGTGACTGGAACTGTACAATGGATTTTACAAAAGACAGAAATGGGGAAGAGCCTCATTCAGTGTCAGTGGGAGTGTTAAGGGATATCTTTAATCAGTTTGACCTAGTGGATGTTTGGAGAACTAAACATCCAAACACAAGACAGTATACGTGGGTGAAGGTTTTTGGGGCTCGGGTGAGTGCAGCTCGACTTGATCGTTTTTACATGTCCAGGAATCAGAGCAATAGGCTGCTGGGTGCTACCATTCTCCCAGTGGGGTTTTCGGAT
>NC_056442.1:20866802-20901802 GCF_018296145.1 Oncorhynchus tshawytscha | reverse complement strand
AATAATAGAAACAGTCCTGACCAAATACTGAACAAAAATGGGAAGGAGTTAGTGCATCTCTGTCGAGCCTTAGGCCTGTACGTGCTTAATGGTAGAATCAGAGGGGACTCTTTAGGTCGGTTTACTTACTGCTCAGCTCTTGGGACAAGGGTAGTCGATTGTGCCATCACTGACATTGACCCCTCCTCCATTAGTGCATTCACTGTCAGACCCCAGAGGCCATTGTCAGATCACACTCAGATCAACGTGTTTCTGAAGAAATTAACCAGCTATATTAATTTTTTTTTAAAACAGCCAAATGAACTCTACAACATAAACCAATCGTACAGACGGGCTCAAAACAGTGCAGAGAGATTCACTGAAACATTGAACTCAAATGAAATGATGAACTCTATACAGTTCTTCAATTAACTCACAGTACCAAAACAATAAAGATGGCGTATATTCGGCTATTCAAAACATCAATTGCATATTCCAAAAGCAGCATCGAAAGCAAATTTGAGAAAACCAAAGAAATGCAACATCAGAAACAAAAAAACGAAATGTTTCTGAGAAATGGTTTGATGATGAATGTAAAACAATTAGAAAACACCTAAGACAAATGTCAAACGAAAAACATAAGCAGCAATTACAACCCAGAGCTACGATATGAATACTTTGAAACTCTGAACCAGTATAAACAAACACTAAAACGCAAGGAATTGAATTATACCAACAAGACACTTGATGAAATTGAAAAAGCAATTGACCAAAATCAGTTCTGAGACATGTGGAACAATTTAAGCGCGACAAAGACACAAGAATTAGCCAAACATGATGTAGGAATTTGGAAAACGTATTTTGATAATCTATACAAAAACATCCCACAAAAAGACAGAACCAATTAGAAATTAAAGAAAAATGTAACATCCTTGAATCAGTCATTAAAAACAACCAAAATCCATTAGATTACCCAATAACCCAACGAGAACTAAATGAAAAGCTCAAATCTATAAAATCAAGGAAGGCTTGTGGTCTAGATAACATCAGACATGAAATGCTGAAAAACAGCACACCTGAGTTGCAAAATGCTGTGCTTATTAAACTGTTCAACATGGTATTAACTTGCTGCTTTCCTGATGTCTGGAACCAGGGGCTCATCTCCCTTATCCACAAAAGTGGAGACAAATCAGAACCCAAAAATTACAAGGGAATTTGTGTAAACAGCAACTTGGGAAAGGTTTTCTGTAGCATTTTGAATTCAAGAATTCAAACCTTTCTTCAAGAAAAAATGTAATAAGTAAATGTCAAAATGGCTTTCTTCCTAACCATCGCACTACTGACCATATATACACCTTACACACACAAATTAATAAACATGTCCAGCAAAAAAAGAGGGCATAATCTTTGCTTGCTTTATTGACTTTAAAAAAGTATTTGATTCTATTTGGCACGAAGGACTATTCTACAAAATTCTCCAAAGTGGGCTTGGTGGTAAGGTGTATGACTAAATAAAATGTACACTGCCTTGCGAAAGTATTCGGCCCCCTTGAACTTTGCGACCTTTTGCCACATTTCAGGCTTCAAACATAAAGATATAAAACTGTATTTTTTTGTGAAGAATCAACAACAAGTGAGACACAATCATGAAGTGGAACGACATTTATTGGATATTTCAAACTTTTTTAACAAATCAAAAACTGAAATATTGGGCGCGCAAAATTATTCAGCCCCTTTACTTTCAGTGCAGCAAACTCTCTCCAGAAGTTCAGTGAGGATCTCTGAATGATCCAATGTTGACCTAAATGACTAATGATGATAAATACAATCCACCTGTGTGTAATCAAGTCTCCGTATAAATGCACCTGCACTGTGATAGTCTCAGAGGTCCGTTAAAAGCGCAGAGAGCATCATGAAGAACAAGGAACACACCAGGCAGGTCCGAGATACTGTCGTGAAGAAGTTTAAAGCCGGATTTGGATACAAAAAGATTTCCCAAGCTTTAAACATCCCAAGGAGCACTGTGCAAGCGATAATATTGAAATGGAAGGAGTATCAGACCACTGCAAATCTACCAAGACCTGGCCGTCCCTCTAAACTTTCAGCTCATACAAGGAGAAGACTGATCAGAGATGCAGCCAAGAGGCCCATGATCACTCTGGATGAACTGCAGAGATCTACAGCTGAGGTGGGAGACTCTGTCCATAGGACAACAATCAGTCGTATATTGCACAAATCTGGCCTTTATGGAAGAGTGGCAAGAAGAAAGCCATTTCTTAAAGATATCCATAAAAAGTGTTGTTTAAAGTTTGCCACAAGCCACCTGGGAGACACACCAAACATGTGGAAGAAGGTGCTCTGGTCAGATGAAACCAAAATTGAACTTTTTGGCAACAATGCAAAACGTTATGTTTGGCGTAAAAGCAACACAGCGCATCACCCTGAACACACCATCCCCACTGTCAAACATGGTGGTGGCAGCATCATGGTTTGGGCCTGCTTTTCTTCAGCAGGGACAGGGAAGATGGTTAAAATTGATGGGAAGATGGATGGAGCCAAATACAGGACCATTCTGGAAGAAAACCTGATGGAGTCTGCAAAAGACCTGAGACTGGGACGAGATTTGTCTTCCAACAAGTCAATGATCCAAAACATAAAGCAAAATCTAGAGCATTGTATGCAATAATTATACAATTATTAAAAAACAACATCCCAATTAGAATTTGGACCAAAATATTTGACCGTGTAATCCTACCAATAGCTCTTAACGGAAGTGAGGTTTGGGGGCCACTCAATAAACTGGACTTTAAAATGGAGGACAAACATCCAATTGAAGCCCTACATGCAGAATTCTGTCGGGAAATTCTACAAGTCCAGATAAATACACCAACTAATGCATGTAGGGCAGAATTGGGCTGCTTTCCAGTGGTAATGAAAATACAGAAAAGATCATTATAATTGTGGTTACATCTAAACACCAGCACTGCTTCAAAAGAAATAAACAAAATCATTCCAATAAACAAAATCATGAACCAATCAAACGACTCATATTTACAACATTGGAAAAACGAAACAAAATCCCAAAGCCGACTAAATTGTTATCTGACTCTAAACAGAGAATATGAATTGGCTGATTATCTCTACTCTGTCAGAGATACGAAGCAGACACAGATCCCTACCAAGTACAGGCTGAGTGACCACCAATTGGCAATAGAAACCGGCAGACATAGAAAGACATGGCTACCTAAAGAGGTGCATGTATGTGGTCAGAAACAGAGATGAACTTTCTCCTTTACTGTGGTAAGTAAATCTCACAAAGAGATTCATTATTCACAGAAATGACTACATTTATTCCAAATTTTAACTTATTAAACCCAGAGGAAAATCTAAAGAGAGAGACAGAGGCAGAGACAAAGAGACACACACACACAGAGACAGAGACACACACACACAGCGAGAGAGAGACAGAGACACACACACACACACACACACACACACACACACACACACACACACACACACACACACACACACACACACACACACACACACACACACACACACACACACACACACACACACACACACAGAGAATGAGAGAGACACACAAACACACACACAGAGAGAAAGACACACACACACACAGAGAGAGAGATCCCCACCCCAACCAGTCAACACCCCCCCACGTCAACCATGCCCACACCCCATTTAGGCCCCCTCAGATCAGACCTATGCTCCTCCTGCCCACCCCATGCACCCCACCCCCGCAAAGAGGGCCTCAACATGTAAGTCACACATACGCCCAGGCAGTGAGCGGGCAAACAGGCCCAACCCCCACTCTTACACTAGCCCAAGCCAATGGCCTGTACCAGATGCTCAGCAGGCTCTGCTCACACTTACTGGCCTGAGGCCAAACCACACGACCAACAACATAGGATACTTTATGGAACACAAAGCCTTCACTATATCATCCTGGAATATCCAAGGCCTGAGGTCATCTGCCTTTGGCCTAAAGAGCAGGAACCCGGACTTCACCAAAGAAATCGGTAATACAGATATTGTCATCCTGCAAGAAACCTGGTATAGAGGAGAAGGACACACTGGTTGTCCTCTAGGTTACAGAGAGCTGGTAGTCCCATCCACCAAAATACCAGGTGTAAAACAGGGACAGGGACTCAGGGGGTATGCTAATTTGGTATAGAGCAGACCAAACTCACTCCAGCTCACTCCATTAAATTAATCAAAACAGGAACATTTTACATTTGGCTAGAAATTCAAAAGGAAATTATCCTAACAGAGAAAAACGTCCTCCTGTGTGCTACCTATATCCCCCCAACTAGAATCCCCATATTTAATGAAGACAGCTTCTCTATCCTGGAGGGGGAAATCAATCATTTCCAGGCCCAGGGACATGTACTAGTCTGTGGCGACCTAAATGCCAGAACCGGACAAGAACCTGACACCCTCAGCACACAGGGGGACAAACACCTGCCTGCAGGTGACAGCATTCCCTCCCCCATATGCCCCCTTAGGCATACCTATGACAACAAAAACGGGTCACAACTCCTGCAGCTCTGTCGCACGCTGGGTATGTACATAGTCAATGGTAGGCTTCGAGATGACTCCTATGGTAGGTACACCTATAGCTCATCTCTTGGCAGTAGTACTGTAGACTACTTTATCACTGACCTCAACCCAGAGTCTCTCAGAGCGTTCACAGTCAGCCCACTGACACCCCTATCAGACCACAGCAAAATCACAGTCTACTTGAACAGAGCAATACTCAATCATGAGGCATCAAAGCCAAAGGAACTGAGTAACATTAAGAAATGCTATAGTTGGAAGGAATGCAGTTTGGAAACCTAGCAAAAACAATTAGGCAACAACAAATGCAATCCCTTTTAGACAATTTCCCTGGGTAAAACGTTCCACTGTAATAGTGAAGGTGTCAGCTTCCCTCAGCTTCCCTATCAAATCTAAAAATCTCAAATAGAAAACCGATGAAAATGAACAATAATTACAAATGGTTTGATGAAGAATGCAAAAATCTAAGAAAGAAATTGAGAAACCTGTCCAACCAAAAACATAGAGACCCGGAAAACCTGAGTCTACACCCTCACTATGGTGAATCACTAAAACAATACACTACGGAAAAAGAAGGAACAGCAGGTCAGAAATCAGCTCAATGTAATTGAAGAATCTATAGACTCCAACCACTTCTGGGAAAATTGTAAAACACTAAGCAAACAACAACATGAAGAATTATCTATCCAAAATGGAAATGTATGGGTAAACCACTTCTCCAATCTTTTTGGCTCTATAACAAAGAATAAAGAGCAAAAATATATACAGTATCAAATACTAATCTTAGAATCAACTATTAAAGACTACCAGAACCCACTGAATTCTCCAATTACCTTGAATGAGCTAGAAGGACAAAATAAAAACCCTCCAACCCAAAAAGGCATGTGGTGTTGATGGAATCCTTAATGAAATGATCAAATATACAGACAACAAATTCCAATTGGCTATACTAAAACTCTTTAACATCGTTAGCTCTGGCATCTTCCCCAATATTTGGAACCAAGGACTGATCACCCCAATCCACAAAAGTGGAGACAAATTTGACCCCAATAACTTCCGTGGGATATGCGTCAACAGCAACCTAGGGAAAATCCCCTGCATTATCATTAACCGCAGACTCGTACATTTCCTCAATGAAAACAATGTACTGAGCAAATGTCAAATTGGCTTTTTACCAAATTACCATACAACAGACCACGTATTCCCCCTGCACACCCTAATTGACAACCAAACAAACCAAAACAAAGTGGTGGAAATGGAAAGTGGTGTTGGGGTAGAACATACGACATTATAAAATCAATTTACACAAACAACAAGTGTGCGGTTAAAATTGGCAAAACACACACATTTTGTCCCACAGGGCCGAGGGGTGAGACAGGGATGCAGCTTAAGCCCCACCCTCTTCAACATATATATCAACGAATTGGCACGGGCACTAGAAAAGACTGCAGCACCCGGCCTCACCCTACTAGAATCTGAAGTCATATGTCTACTGTTTGCTGATGATCTGGTGCTTCTGCCACCAACCAAGGAGGGCCTGCAGCAGCACATAGATATTCTGCACAGATTCTGCCAGACCTGGGCCCTGACAGTAAATCTCAGTAAGACCAAAATAATGGTGTTCCAAAAAAGGTCCAGTCGCCAGGACCACAAATACAAATTCCATCTAGACACCATTGCCCTAGAGCACACAAAAAACTATACATACCTTGGTCTAAACATCAGCGCCACAGGTGACTCCCACAAAGCTGTGAACGATCTGAGAGACAAGGCAAGAAGGGCATTCTATGCCATCAAAAGGAACATAACATTCAACATACCAGTTAGGATCTGGCTAAAAATACTTGATTCAGTCATAGAACCCATTGTGAGGTCTGGGGTCCGCTCACCAACCAAGATTGCACAAAATGGGACAAACACCAAATTGAGATGCATGCAGAATTCTGCAAAAATATCCTCTATGTACAACGTAGAATACCAAATAATGCATGCAGAGGAGAATTAGGCCGATACCTACTAATTATCAAAATCCAGAAAAGTGCTGTTAAATTCTACAACCATCTAAAAGGAAGTAATTCCCAAACCTCCCATAACAAAGCCATCACCTACAGAGAGATGAACCTGGAGAAGAGTCCCCTAAGCAAGCTGGTCCTGGGGCTCTGTTCACAAACACAAACACACCCCACAGAGCCCCAGGACAGCAGCGCAATTAGACCCAAACAATCATGAGAAAACAAAAAGATAGTTACTTGACACATTGGAAAGAATTAACAAAAAAACAGACCAAACTAGAATGCTATTTGGCCCTTAACAGAGAGTACACAGTGGCAGAATACCTGACCACTGTGACTGACCCAAACTTAAGGAAAGCTTTGACTATGTACAGACTCAGTGAGCATAGCCTTGCTATTGAGAAAGGCCGCCGTAGGCAGACATGGCTCTCAAGAGAAGACAGGCTATGTGCTCACTGCCCACAAAATGAGGTGGAAACTGAGCTGCACTTCCTAACCTCCTGCCCAATGTATGACCATATTAGAGAGACATATTTCCCTCAGATTACACAGATCCACAAAGAATTCGAAAACAAATCCAATTTTGAAAAACTCCCATATCTACTGGGTGAAATTCCACAGTGTGCCATCACAGCAGCAAGATTTGTGACCTGTTGCCACGAGAAAAGGGCAACCAGTGAAGAACAAACACCATTGTAAATACACCCATATTTATGCTTATTTATTTTATCTTGTGTCCTTTAACCATTTGTACATTGTTAAAACACTGTATATATATATAATATGACATTTGTAATGTCTTTACTGTTTTGAAACTTCTGTATGTGTAATGTTTACTGTTAATTTTTGTTGTTTTTCACTTTATATATTCACTTTGTATGTTGTCTACCTCACTTGCTTTGGCAATGTTAACATTTGTACATTGTTACAACACTGTATATATACATAATATGACATTTGTAATGTCTTCATAGTTTTGAAACTTCTGTATGTGCAATGTTTACTGTTAATTTTTATTGTTTATTTCACTTTTGTATATTATCTACCTCACTTGCTTTGGCAATGTTAACACATGTTTCCCATGCTAATAAAGCCCCGTGAATTGAATTGAATTGAGAGAGAGCCACACACACAGAGAGAGAGAGAGACACACACACACAGAGAAAGAGAGAGAGACACACACACACACACTGAGAGAGAGAGACAGAGAAAGAGAGAGAGAGAGAGAGAGAGTAGGAGAGAGAGAGAGAGTAGGAGAGAGAGAGACACACACACACAGAGAGAGATAGAATAGATGATTAAACAAGCTCACCCATAAGAGAGAGAGAGGTACATGTGTATATTTATCCAGTAGGGTGGATGGATGCTGCTCCCTGTCTCTCTCTGTGTTTCATCTCTCTGCCTGACTCATGTCTGCTCATGCATCTGCATCACTGCACCGATCTCTCTCTCTCTCTCTCCTCATTCCCCTCTCACACACAGTCATGTAATGTACAGTTGAAGTCGGAAGTTTACATATATTTTGGTTGGAGTCATTAAAACTCGTTTTTCAACCACTCCACAATTTTGTTGTTAACAAACTATAGTTTTGGCAAGTCGGTTAGGATATCTACTTTGTGCATGACACAAGTCAACAATGACACAATGAATGACACAATTCCAACAATTGTTTACAGACAGATTATTTCACTTATAATTCACTGTATCACAATTCCAGTGGGTCAGAAGTTTACATGCACTAAGGTGACTGTGCCGTTAAACAGCTTGGAAAATTACAGAAAATTATGTCATAGCTTAAGAAGCTTCTGATAACCTAATTGACATAATTTGAGTCAATTGGGGGTGTACCTGTGGATGTATTTCAAGGCCTTCCTTCAAACTCAGTGCCTCTTTGCTTGACATCATGGGAAATTCAAAAGAAATCAGCCAAGACCTCAGAAAGAAAATTGTAGACCTCCACAATTCTGGTTCATCCTTGGGAGCAATTTCCAAACGCATGAAGGTTCATCTGTACGCAAGTATAAACACGCAGCCATCATGGGACCACGCAGCCATCATACCCTTCAGGAAGGAGACGCGTTCTGTCTCCTAGAGTTCCATGTTCTTTGGTGCAAAAAGTGCAAATCAATCCCGGAACAACAACAAAGGACCTTGTGAAGATGCTGGAGGAAACAGGTACAAAAATATCTATATCCACAGTAAAACGAGTCCTATATCGACACAACCTGAAAGGCCACTCAGTAGGGAAGAAGCCACTGCTCCAAAACTGCCATAAAAATGCCAGACTACGGTTTGCATCTGCACATGGGGACGAAGATCATACTTTTTGGTGAAATGTCCTCTGGTCTGATTAACCAAAAATAGAACTGTTTGGCCATAATGACCATCGTTAAGTTTTGAGGAGAAAGGGGAGGCTTGCAAGCCGGAGAACACCATCCAAACCGTGAAGCATGGGGGTTTCATCATCATGTTGTGGGGGTGCTTTGCTGCAGGAGGGATTGGTGCACTTAACAAAATAGATGGCATCATGAGGGAGGAAAATGATATATTGGATATATTGAAGCAGCATCTCAAGACATCAGTCAGGAAGGTAAAGCTTGGTCGCAAATGGGGTCTTCCAAATGAACAACGACCTCAAGCATACTTCCAAAGTTGTGGCAAAATGGCTTAAGGACAACAAAGTCAAAGTATTGGGGTGGCCATCACAAAGCCTGACCTTAATCCAATAAAACATTTGTGGGCAGAACTGAAAAAGCGTGTGTGAGCAAAGAGGCCTACAAACCTGACTCAGTTGCACCAGCTCTGTCAGGAGGAATGGGCCAAAATGTACCCAACTTATTGTGGGAAGCTTGTGGAAGGCTACCTGAGACGTTTGACCCAAGTTAAACAATTTGAAGGCAATGCTACCAAATACTAATTGAGTGTATGTAAACTTCTGACCCACTGGGAATGTGATGAAAGAAATGAAAGCTGAAATGAATCATTCTCTCTCTATTATTCTGACATTTCACATTCTTAAAATAAAGTGGTGATCCTAACTGACCTAAAACAGGGAATTTTTACTTGGATTAAATGTCAGGAATTGTGATAAACTGAGTTTAAATGTATCTGGCTAAGGTGTATGTAAACTTCCAACTTCAACGTTGTGTTTTCCTGTCATTGCTAAACTCTCTCTCTTTCTCATCGTCTTGTCACTCCTTTGTCTTGCTTCCTCCACTCCATTTTACTTACAGTGTAATGCTCTGCAATTGAACTTCTTCATTTCAATATCCATGTCATGAAGTAGCGCTGTTTGCTCAAGATCGACGTTGAAATTGGACGTCTGTCCACGTCCTGAAGACGTTGGGGAATTCCTTCAAAGCTGTCCTCTTTGGGCAACAGTGAGCGCTGTTACCATCAATTCATCTTGGGTTTTGGGATGGACATCATCCCATTACTCAGGATTCAAAGGTTGTGTTTTCAATCCCAGTGTTTTTCAGTGGTAGATTTGTAATTATTATTATTTTTTAAATATATATTTAACCCTAATCCTTGATTTATCCATTCGGAATTAATGACTAAACTTAGTATTTGAACCCAAAACCTCAATAAAGTCCCACAATATGAGGTTGGAATAATTCTCTGAAATTGGGAAAATGCTGTTAATGCACTTTTAGTGTATGAGCTGTTTTCATTTTTTAAAAATAAATAAACATTTTACAGCCAGAAATGTCTGCCTGTTTCGGTTGGATGGCGTTTCGGACCGCCTGGTGATATCACCAGGTGGTAAATTAGTTAGTAGACCAATAAAAGGAGAGTTCCAAAACCTCTCTGCCAATAACAGCTAGTTTTCAGTTTTCCCCTCCCCACTCAGACCACTCCCAGTCAGTCCTAGCAAAATTCTTGAGAATTTGCTCTTTGTGGAGAAGCCATTTTTGTTTCTCTTTGACCATTTGAATGGAAAGCGATCACAGTAAGAGGTGCTTTGTTGTTACCCAGAAATAATATTTGATCGCGAGATGAAAACAGCTGCGTTGGACCTTCAGCCCTTAACTTTTCAAATTTGACGTTTTGGAGCAACATCAGAAATTTGATGTTTGGAGATTTCAGTGTCTGAAATCAAATTGGAAAAATCGTGAGATTATGTGTTGTTATGTACGCACAGAACCGCAACCCAAATTTACCCATGGGGATAATAAAGTCATTATCTTATCATTAACTTAAGTGTTGTTCAGCGTGAGAGTGGAACGTAACGTCTCTGTCAGATGAAAACCTTGCAACTCCATTTTTTTGTGCCATTTTTTATTTGATTTTACATAAAGCAGTGACTCCTCTCAATGTGCTCTGGTACAGTTCATGACTATAGGACCAAGAAAATATATTCAAAATAGCTTCGGAATTTTCCTTATTGCATTTAAGTTAATGGAAAAATATGGCTGTTATATATATATTCGTTTGGTTGGTAAGCTGCTCTCAGATCAGCCGACTGAAGACTATTTTCAGTGACGAGGGTTCTCTCTATTTCAGTGCTCATGCGTTTCTCGGGGACTTGACATGCATCTGGAATCAAAGTGCTATTTTCCTTACCAATGGGATGTGGCCTAATTCGACTGCATTTGCATTATTTGAATTCCTTCCTCGTCATCCTCAAAGCGTGTTAGGAGGATCTCTCTCTCCCTCTGACCTGAAGTGAACTGCCATTGTGTCACATTTACTCCCTCTCCCCCTCTCCGGCGCTCAACGTCGCAGTTATCTCATCATTACGCACCCCTTGCCACCATCGTTTCGCGCACCTGCGCCTCATGACACTCACCTGAACTCCATCATCTCCCCGATTACCTCCCATATAGCCATCACCTCCCTGATTACCTCCCCTATATCCATCACCTCCCTGATTACCTCCCCTATATCCATCACCTCCCTGATCACCTCCCCTATATCCATACCTCCCCTATATCCATCACCTCCCTGATCACCTCCCCTATATACATCACCTCCCTGATCACCTCCCCTATATCCATCACCTCCCTGATTACTTCCCCTATATCCATCACCTCCCTGATTACCTCCCCTATATCCATCACCTCACTGATCACCTCCCCTATATCCATCATCTCCTGATTACCTCCCCTATATTCATCATCTCCCTGATCACCTCCCCTATATCCATCACTTCCCTGATTACCTCCCCTATATCCATCACCTCCCTGATTACCTCCCCTATATCCATCACCTCCCTGATTACCTCCCCTATATCCATCTCCTCCCTGATTACCTCCCCTATATCCATCACCTCCCCTACCTCCTTGGTTTGTTCCATGTTGGTTTATTTATTAAATTCATGCTCCCTGTACTAGCTTCCCGACTCCCAGTGTACACGTTACACAATGTTGGTCTTGTAGTGAGCCAATAGCAAACCAAGTCCTCTCTGTAGTGGGCCAATAGAAAACCAAGACCTCGCTGTAGTGGGCCAATAGAAAACCAAGTCCTCTCAGTAGTGGGCCAATATCAAGCCAAGTCCTCTCTGTGGTGGACCAATATCAAGCAAAGTCCTCTCTGGAGTGGACCAATAGCAAACCATGCCCTCTCTGTAGTGGACCAATAGAAAACCAAGTCCTCTCTGTAGTGGGCCAATCGAAAACCAAGCCCTCTCTGTAGTGAGCCAATAGCAAACCAAGCCCTCTCTGTAGTGGACCAATAGTAAACTAAGACATCTCTGTAGTGGACCAATAGCAAACCAAGCCCTCTCTGTAGTGGGCCAATATCAAGCAAAGTCCTCTCTGTAGTGGACCAATAGCAAACCAAGTCCTCTCTGTAGTAGACCAATAGAAAACCAAGTCCTCTCAGTAGCGGGATTAGGTATTGACATCTGGGATATGGATCAACAGTAACCAATGATAAAATACTCCGAAATGTTAAATATTTGCTAATATATTTGAGACACGCCTCTGGACAATATACAGTGGGGCAAAAAAGTATTTAGTCAGCCACCAATTGTGCAAGTTCTCCCACTCAAAAAGAGTGAGAGAGAGGCCTGTAATTTTCATCATAGGTACACTTCAACTATGACAGACAAAATGAAAAAAAAAATCCAGAAAATCATATTGTAGGATTTTTAATGAATTTATTTGCAAATTATGGTGGAAAATAAGTATTTGGTCAATAACAAAAGTTTATCTCAATACTTTGTTATATACCCTTTGTTGGCAATGACAGAGGTCAAACGTTTTCTGTAAGTCTTCACAAGGTTTTCACACACTGTTGCTGGTATTTTGGCCCATTCCTCCACGCAGATCTCCTCTAGAGCAGTGATGTTTTGGGGCTGTTGCTGGGCAACACAGACTTTCAACTCCATCCAAAGATTTTCTATGGGGTTGAGATCTGGAGACTGGCTAGGCCACTCCAGGACCTTGAAATGCTTCTTACGAAGCCACTCCTTCGTTGCCCGAGCGGTGTGTTTGGGATCATTGTCATGCTGAAAGACCCAGCCACGTTTCATCTTCAATGCCCTTGCTGATGGAAGGAGGTTTTCACTCAAAATCTCACGATACATGGCCCCATTCATTCTTTCCTTTACACGGATCAGTCGTCCTGGTCCCTTTGCAGAAAAACAGCCCCAAAGCATGATGTTTCCACCCCCATGCTTCACAGTAGGTATGGTGTTCTTTGGATGCAACTCAGCATTCTTTGTCCTCCAAACACGACGAATTGAGTTTTTACCAAAAAGTTATATTTTGGTTTCATCTGACCATATGACATTCTCCCAATCTTCTTCTGGTTCATCCAAATGCTCTCTAGCAAACTTTAGATGGGCCTGGACATGTACTGGCTTAAGCAGGGGGACACGTCTGGCACTGCAGGATTTGAGTCCCTGGCGGCGTAGTGTGTTACTGATGGTAGGCTTTGTTACTTTGGTCCCAGCTCTCTGCAGGTCATTCACTAAGTCCCCCCGTGTCGTTCTGGGATTTTTGCTCACCGTTCTTGTGATCATTTTGACCCCACGGGGTGAGATCTTGCGTGGAGCCCCAGATCGAGGGAGATTATCAGTGGTCTTGTATGTCTTCCATTTCCTAATAATTGCTCCCACAGTTGATTTCTTCAAACCAAGCTGCTTACCTATTGCAGATTCAGTCTTCCCAGCCTGGTGCAGGTCTACAATTTTGTTTCTGGTGTCCTTTGACAGCTCTTTGGTCTTGGTGGGGATGAGAGAGAGAGAGCGGTGGGGAAGAGAGATGGATGAGAGAGAGGTGGGGAAGAGAGAGGGATGCGAGAGAGAGAGGTGGGGAAGAGAGAGAGAGGGGTAGGGAAGAGCGGGATGAGAGAGAGTGGTGGGTAAGTGAGAGGGATGAGAGAGAGGTAGGGAAGAGAGAGGGATGAGAGAGAGGTGGGGATGAGCGAGAGAGTGGTGGGGAAGAGAGATGGATGAGAGAGAGTGGTGGGTAAGTGAGAGGGATTAGAGAGAGAGGTGGGGAAGAGAGAGTGATGAGAGAGCTGTGGGGATGAGAGAGAGAGTGAGAGCGGTGGGGAAGAGAGATGGATGAGAGAGCGGTGGGGAAGAGAGATGGATGAGAGAGCGGTGGGGAAGAGAGATGGATGAGAGAGAGGTGGGGAAGAGAGAGGGATGAGAGAGAGAGCAGTGGGAAAGAGAGATGGATGAGAGAGAGGTGGGGATGAGAGAGAGAGCGGTGGGGAAGAGAGATGGTTGAGAGAGAGGTGGGGAAGAGAGAGGGATGAGAGGAAGGTGGGGATGAGAGAGAGAGCAGTGGGGAAGAGAGATGGATGAGAGAGAGTGGTGGGTAAGTGAGAGGGCTTAGAGAGAGAGGTGGGGAAGAGAGAGGGATGAGAGAGAGGTGGGGATGAGAGAGAGAGAGAGAGAGGTGGGGAAGAGAGATGGATGAGAGAGAGTGGTGGGGAAGAGAGATGGATGAGAGAGAGGTGGGGAAGAGAGAGGGATGAGAGAGAGAGGGTGGGGAAGAGAGATGGATGAGAGAGAGTGGTGGGTAAGTGAGAGGGATTAGTCAGAGAGGTGGGGAAGAGAGAGGGATGAGAGAGAGGTGGGGATGAGAGAGAGAGAGCGGTGGGGAAGAGAGATGGATGAGAGAGAGGTGGGGTAGAGAGAGGGATGAGAGAGAGAGAGAGGTGGGGAAGAGAGGGGGATGAGAGAGAGAGGTGGGGAAGAGAGGGATAAGAGAGAGAGAGGTAGGGAAGAGAGAGGGATGAGAGAGAGAGGTGGGGAAGAGAGAGGGATGAGAGTGCGAGAAAGGTGGGGAAGAAAGAGGGATGAGAGTGCGAGAGAGGTGGGGAAGAGAGAGGGATTAGAGTGAGAGGTGGGGAAGAGGGAGAGGATGTGAGAGAGAGAGGTAGGGAAAAGAGAGGGATGAGAGAGAGAGGTGGGGAAGAGAGAGGGAAGAGAGTGGATGAGAAGAGGTGGGGAAGAGAGAGGGATGAGAGTGCGAGAGAGGTGGGGAAGAGAGAGGGATTAGAGCGAGAGAGGTGGGGAAGAGAGAGGTGGGGAATGAGAGAGGAATGAGAGAGGGAGAGAGAGCGAGAGAGAGAGAGAGAGAGGTGGGGAAGAGAGAGGGATGAGAGAGAGGGGGAGGAGAGAGAGATGTTGGGAAGAGAGAGGGATGAGAGAGAGAGGTAGGGAAGAGAGAGGTGGGGAAGAGAAGAAGGGGATGAGAGAGAGGTGGGGAAGAGAGAGGTGGGGAAGAGGGGATGAGAGAGAGAGAGGTGGGGTAGAGAGAGGGATGAGAGAGAGAGATGAGAGAGAGAGAGATGTGGGGAAAAGAGAGGGATTAGAGCGAGGTGGGGAAGAGATAGGGATGAGAGAGAGGTGGGGAAGAGAGGGGATGAGAGAGGGATGAGAGAGAGAGATGAGAGAGAGAGATGTGGGGAAAAGAGAGGGATGAGAGAGAGGTGGGGAAGAGAGAGAGAGGTGGGGAAGAGAGAGGGGTGAGAGAGAGATGGGGAAGAGAGAGGGATGAGAGAGAGGTGGGGAAGAGAGAGGGTTGAGAGAGAGAGATAGGGAAGAGAGAGGCATGAGAGAGAGAGAGGGAGAGAGAGAGAGAGAGAGAGAGAGAGAGAGAGAGGTAGGGAAGAGAGAGGCATGAGAGAGATGAGAGAGAGGGGGGGAGAGGGTGGGCAAGAGAGAGGTGGGGAAGAGAGAGGGATGAGAGAGAGGTAGGGAAGAGATAGAGAGAGATGTTGGGAAAAGAGAGGAATGAGAGAGAGAGGTGGGGAAGGGAGAGGGATGAGAGGGAGAGGTGGGGAAGAGAGAGGGATGAGAGAGAGGTGGGGAAGAGATAGGGATGAGAGAGAGAGGTGGGGAAGAGAGAGGGATGGGAGAGAGGTGGGGAAGAGAGAGGGATGAGGGAGAGAGGTGGGGAAGAGAGAGAGAGATGTTGGGAAGAGAGAGGGATAAGAGAGAGAGAGGTGGGGAAGAGAGAGGGATGAGAGAGAGAGAGGCATGAGAGAGAGAGAGGCATGAGAGAGAGAGAGAGAGAGAGAGGTAGGGAAGAGAGAAGGATGCGAGAGCGAGAGAGAGGTAGGGAGAAAGGGATGAGAGAGAGGTAGGTAAGTGAGAGGGATGAGAGAGAGGTGGGGAAGAGTGGGATCAGAGAGAGAGATTGAGGAGGGGTTCTGTACTGTAGATGGACAGTGAACGTCCCCAGGTTCAGGTAGACGGCAGCTTTTTCTCTCTTCCTCTCCTTCTTTTCCTTCCGTCGACGCAGGGAGGGAGAAGGGGAATGAAAAGCAAAGAGAACACACGCATGCACTGTCACACACACCATCAAACGTGTCACAGTATCTAGCCATATGGGCCAAGTCACAATATTGCAGTTTTATGCAAACACCTACGCATACTGTACACAATAAACATGCATGTGTCCTGCCTTCACCCATCCATATATTTACGGTATTCCTATCCACCGTGCCATGCTGAGGTGTGCTGACAGGCAGGTGGAGGGGTTGGTAATTGTGGCGTCGGTAGATGACGTGGGGAGATGAATGTACGTTATTCTCTCCAGAAGTCAGCAGCGCGTAGCAGCACTCCACTAATCGGGAGAGGGGCTCCACATGTACGTAATGTGTTGCTAAGCAGGAGAGATTCTGCCATGCTCTGTGTGTATGTGGCACTGTGTGTTGCGTGTGTCTGCACTCTTAGAAAAAAAGGTGCTATCTAGAACCTGAAAGGGTTCTTCGGCTGTCCCCCCTAGCAGAACCTTTTGAAGAACTCTTTTTTTTTTTGTTCCGGGTAGAACCCTTTCCACAGAGGGTTCTACGTGGAACCCAAAATGGTTCTAGTCTCATGATATCTGGCTCAGGGTTATTCTCATCGGTGAAAGACAGGAAACGGGGTAGTGATGAGATTCGGAGAGGGAGAGAGAAAAGTTGTGGCTGTTGGTAGGCAAAGTGAAAGAGTGCGAGACTGAAGGGAATTCCTCTGAGAGTTGTGCTGGGGGGGACAAGAGCCCCATTCTGCCACCACATTTAAACTTTCAACAGGCACTTAAGAGGAACAACACAGAAAATGCATATTTCTGGAAGAGGCTGCACACGGGCACTTGTGAAGAGAGGCGGAGTGCTGTGATTTGTGTGTGTGAGGTGTGTAAAACAGGACAGCCGGCAGTAAAGGGGAGGGAGGGAGGGAGGGAGGGAGGGAGGGAGGGAGGGAGGGAGGGAGGGAGGGAGGGAGGGAGGGAGGGAGGGAGGGAGGGATTCAGGCCAGGGTGTCTTAATGGAGACATTTTTGCTTCACTAATTTTAGTGGGCCTTTTAACAGCATGGGCCTCTCTCCTCTCCTACTGTCTCTCTCTATCTCTCACCCTCTCTTCAATACTTTGCTCGCTCCCCTCTCTTCTCTCTCCCTTGGTCCCTACATCTCCAGTTAATTTAATGAAGGGTCGCCCGATTGCTTTTAGCATTAATATTCCAATACCAAGTGATGTAAATAATGAATGCGCTCTCTCTCTCTGTCTCTCTCTCTCTGTCTCTCTCTCTCTCTCTGTCTCTGTCTCTCTCTCTCTACCTCTCTCTCTCTCTCTCTCTCGCTCTCGCTCTCGCTCTCTCCTCTCTCTCTCCCGGCTGGATGATGTTGAGCCCCATCTGTCGTCTCTTTGGTGGCACTGAGCGCTCCCCCTGGGCACAGAGGAGCAGATAGAGGGAGATAGAGAGAGCAGAAGGGAGAAGAGAGAGAGGGGGAAGCAGAACAGCTGAGACAGAGCAATGTGTTGGTGTATGTTTAAGGTCCCCTTGCTGTTGTATTGACGAACCCAAAAGGTGTGATGTGTGTAAGTTGGTGTGTTGACATACACACATGCCTGTGTGTGTGTCTTTATGTGTGTGTATGTGTGTGAATGCAGCTGTGTTGCTTTGGGCCCTTTTCAATGTAATAAAATATCCCTCTCTCTGATGTCATCACTGTGCGTCTGGGTGTGTGTTTGTCAGTTTATACTGGCGGGGAGTGATACTGGGCTGGCAATGATGTGCTCTGCAGACACTGAATGCTCGGAGATCCGAGAGAAAGCGGGACGGAGAGATAGAGGTGGAGATACAGAGGTATTCGCCGTTGTCTGCTCTGCCCACTGGCTGGTCTGGAGGCCCCTTGCAAAATTGTAATGAGTTGAGCTAATTCATTTAGACCTAGCCCATGCCAACAGATGGCTAAAAGACACACGGCAGACACTCAGGGAGTCACTCCTTTCTCCCCTCTCTCTCTCTCTCTCTCTCTCTCTCTCTCTCTCTCTCCCTCTTGCTCTCTCTCCTCTCTCTCTCATCCTCTTCCTCTTGGTCCCCCCATCCAGCAGTGCAAAGCCAGCCTACCTATCAACACAAAATGGTTTGTGTGTGTGTCAGGTTGGGCGGTGACCACCTTGAGTGTGTGTAATTGTTTAATGGGCTGAGCACACACATGGGTGCCCCAGGGGCCTGAGCCCAGGGTCTGAAACGCACAGCAGATCGATCACATGCACAACCATGGAACCAACACCATATACACACACACACACACACACACGCCATTTCTCAATACTGGTGGCAATGCACCACAGCTCTGATGTATGCTTATCGATGAGCTTGGAGATGAGCTTGGAGCGTGTGTGTGCCTCTGTTATTTCATGTATGAGCTGATGTATGTATTCAGGAGAGAGACAGTGAAAACTGTGCTTCCCAGGTGTGTGTTAGTGTGTGTATCTGTTCTTGACTGGGCTGAAGGGGGTGGTTGTGGGGGGGAGATAGAGAGTGCAGAAGGTAAGAAGGAAAAATAATAGTTTTGGGTTTTGTATTAATGGCTACATTTGTCTGTGGCTGCGCTCGTTCGTGTAAAAAGCGCTCCGACATCAGATTGCTCACTCACCCCTGCCCCCGCCCCGCCCCTGCCCCCGCCCCCGCCCCCACCCCCATCCACCCCACCCCACTGCAAACCACTTAAACCCCCACCACCCCCCCACACACACATCATCTACTCACATACTCTAACCACTCTGGAGTTTCTGCAACCCGAAGCCATTTCTGAGGAGTTTCCTCTTAGTACTTGAGCAGAGAAAACGCATGAAACTTTAAAACCGGAGGAGCGAGACAGAGACGGGGACATCAAAGCACAGTCGCACGCAGCCTCCCTCCTCAGCATGCCTCCAAGGGGTCCCAGCCAGGCGGCTGAGGGAGGTGAGGGTGGGGAGAGATGACTAGGGAAAGCACGCAGCCTCCCTCCTCAGCATGCCTCCAAGGGGTCCCAGCCAGGCGGGTGAGGGTGGGGAGAGATCTGAGGTGAGTGGTGGACTGAGGAGAGATGACTAGGGAAAGCACGCAGCCTCCCTCCTCAGCATGCCTCCAAGGGGTCCCAGCCAGGCGGGTGAAGGAGGCGAGGGTGGGGAGAGATGACTAGGGAAAGCACGCAGCCTCCCTCCTCAGCATGCCTCCAAGGGGTCCCAGCCAGGCGGGTGAGGGAGGTGAGGGTGGGGAGAGATGACTAGGGAAAGCACGCAGCCTCCCTCCTCAGCATGCCTCCGAGGGGTCCCAGCCAGGCGGGTGAGGGAGGTGAGGGTGGGGAGAGATGACTAGGGAAAGCACGCAGCCTCCCTCCTCAGCATGCCTCCAAGGGGTCCCAGCCAGGCGGGTGAGGGAGGTGAGGGTGGGGAGAGATGACTAGGGAAAGCACGCAGCCTCCCTCCTCAGCATGCCTCCTAGGGGTCCCAGCCAGGCGGGTGAGGGAGGTGAGGGTGGGGAGAGATGACTAGGGAAAGCACGCAGCCTCCCTCCTCAGCATGCCTCCAAGGGGTCCCAGCCAGGCGGGTGAGGGAGGTGAGGGTGGGGAGAGATGACTAGGGAAAGCACGCAGCCTCCCTCCTCAGCATGCCTCCAAGGGGTCCCAGCCAGGCGGGTGAGGGAGGTGAGGGTGGGGAGAGATCTGAGGTGAGTGCTGGACTGAGGAGAGATGACTAGGGAAAGCACGCAGCCTTCCTCTTCAGCATGCCTCCAAGGGGTCCCAGCCAGGCGGGTGAGGGAGTTGAGGGTGGGGAGAGATCTGAGGTGAGTGCTGGACTGAGGAGAGATGACTAGGGAAAGCACGCAGCCTCCCTCCTCAGCATGCCTCCAAGGGGTCCCAGCCAGGCGGGTGAGGGAGGTGAGGGTGGGGAGAGATGACTAGGGATAGCACGCAGCCTCCCTCCTCAGCATGCCTGCAAGGGGTCCCAGCCAGGCGGGTGAGGGAGGCGAGGGTAGGGAGGGATGACTAGGGCAAGCACGCAGCCTCCCTCCTCAGCATGCCTCCAAGGGGTCCCAGCCAGGCGGGTGAGGGAGGCGAGGGTGGGGAGGGATGACGAGGGCAAGCACGCAGCCTCCCTCCTCAGCATGCCTCCAAGGGGTCCCAGCCAGGCGGGTGAGGGAGGTGAGGGTGGGGAGAGATGACTAGGGAAAGCACGCAGCCTCCCTCCTCAGCATGCCTGCAAGGGGTCCCAGCCAGGCGGGTGAGGGAGGCGAGGGTGGGGAGAGATGACTAGGGAAAGCACGTAGCCTCCCTCCTCAGTAATCCTCCAAGGGGTCCCAGCCAGACGGGTGAAGGATGCGAGGGTGGGGAGAGTTGACTAGGGAAAGCACGCAGCCTCCCTCCTCAGCATGCCTCCAAGGGGTCCCAGCCAGGCGGGTGAGGGAGGTGAGGGTGGGGAGAGATGACTAGGGAAAGCACGCAGCCTCCCTCCTCAGCATGCCTCCAAGGGGTCCCAGCCAGGCGGGTGAGGGAGGTGAGGGTGGGGAGAGATCTGAGGTGAGTGCTGGACTGAGGAGAGATGACTAGGGAAAGCACGCAGCCTCCCTCCTCAGCATGCCTCCAAGGGGTCCCAGCCAGGCGGGTGAGGGAGGTGAGGGTGGGGAGAGATCTGAGGTGAGTGCTGGACTGAGGAGAGATGACTAGGGAAAGCACGCAGCCTCCCTCCTCAGCATGCCTCCAAGGGGTCCCAGCCA
The DNA here is from genome assembly GCF_018296145.1 of Oncorhynchus tshawytscha. NCBI lineage: Eukaryota > Metazoa > Chordata > Actinopteri > Salmoniformes > Salmonidae > Oncorhynchus > Oncorhynchus tshawytscha. The sequence goes on along the minus strand of NC_056442.1, from coordinate 20,880,791 downwards.
GGCGGGTGAGGGAGGTGAGGGTGGGGAGAGATCTGAGGTGAGTGCTGGACTGAGGAGAGATGACTAGGGAAAGCTCGGAGGCTTTCACCAAGCATCTCTGGCTTGTCCGTGTGTCACATAAAGCGTCTGCTAAATAGCCTATATTATTAGATGTATTATATTATTATATTTTATAACATCTCCACTTTCTTTACCCTGTCCCACCGCCCCCCCTACCTCGCTTACCACTTTGTCAGAGACAAAATGTTGGATAAAGTAATTTCACAGATGCGTCTGTTTTTATTCTTTGTATGCTATTATAAAGTGTTAGATCCGTCTGGTGTTACCTGTCATGTATTTAGTGTTATTTACGCTGTTCCAAACAGGTAGACAAATTATATTGTAATCCACCTGCACCTGTTTGTCACGCAAACATTGAACGCAGTGTTCCCTCCTTCTTGATCCACACTTCCTATTGTTATTATTACAATTATTATTCTGGTCGTTGTAGTCAGGTTGTCGTCATCAAGCATTGTGTGGCATTGTGTGGTAGCCTTGTATAACCAGCATCGAGCTGTAGGCCTAAGAGCGCGTCCTGTTTAGTCTTAATACCGTAACTTACTTAGGCCAACATTTCAATATATATTGGCTACTTGTATCAATCAGTCGGTCAGTCATTCATTCATGCCATCACACAGCATAGAAGACGTTCGTGCTTTGAAATTACCATCAAACATTTAAGTTTTAAGATGAAATAACAAAGGGAGCTTTGAATATTTAGCCTAAACAATAAATAAACGGCAAATCATGAATGCATGCAACTGTTTTTAGTCTGCTGTCATAAAGGCTTTATATATATATATATATATATTGTTTGTTAGAACAGACTCTCTGGTACACTTGTTGTTTACACTGTTCCAAACGGTCAGAAAAAGAGAATAATATTGTAATCCAACAACAACTGTTTGGCACAAATAATACTGACGCAGCGCTCCTATCCCCTCCTTTTTCTCTAGTAATTTCCACAATACGTCAAATGTCTTCCACAGATCTGACTTCCCCTTTCCCGCCTGAGCAACCAGGACTCTCTTCACCGTTTTGAGTTTCTTTTTCATGTCCTCCGCATGCATTTTGCTGTCATGTGTTACTGTGTTCGGAGTTTGTTGATGTGATTATGATAGGCTATAAGTCCGGCCCTATTGGCCACATGCATATGACACCTACATGTTTCACATACAGTGAGCAAGGGTTGAGGGAGTAGGGAATGTTTTTCTGAAATAAATGGGGGATTTCGGTGGCAGAACGTTTCAGTCAGAAACAAGTAAGAAACAAAATGGCTGAAATGATGTTTCAGCTTCAGCACAGACAGCGCAATAAACACTTGCTGTGCCGGGGTGCCTTTTCTGCCTCAGTAGGGAGGAGAGTGAGACAATGCGCACCAGTCACACAGGCACTCGCTGTCATTTTTTTTACACAGTGTGACAATTGGGCTCTTTCTTGAGTCATTTGTGTATCTTAAACAGTAGGCTACGCTTAAAGCATCAGACAAGCTCAGTGCATACAGTCGATTGTATTCAAACACATAAGGTGTGTCTGCCTACAGTATATGTTGAAAAATAAATGTAGACATTTCTACCAATCAAAAAGGAGTAGAAAGAGAAGGGTAGAACAGGAAAGTAATGACAGAGTGAGAGAGACAGATGGGGAGCTGGCAAACATGTAGTACTTCCACATTAAGAGTGTGTGTGTGTGTGTGTGTGTGTGTGAGTGTGAGTGTGTGTGTGTGTGTGTGTGTGTGTGTGTGTGTGTGTGTGTGTGTGTGTGTGTGTGTGTATACGTGCGTCCGTGACACAATAGTGGTAATTATCTTGGCCGTGGAGGGCGCAGAGGGGTGGGGGAGAGAAAATGAGGGAGAAAAGGAGAGAGAGAGAGGGGGAGGGAGAGGCAGTAAAACAGGAATATAATCACAGGCCTTTGTGTGAGAGGGAGCAGAGGGCAACTCAGTGTCAGCTGTTATTGAGTGCTTATCCCCTAACACCCTGCACCGAGCGCGCGCGCGCACACACACACTGACGCATGTATACACACACACTGACACATGTATACACACACACTGAGACATGTATACACACACACTGACACATGTATACACACACACTGACACATGTATACACACACTGACACATGTATACACACACACTGAGACATGTACACACACACTGACACATGTATACACACACACTGAGACATGTATACACACACACTGACACATGTATACACACACACTGACACATGTATACACACACACACACTGACACATGTATACACACACACTGAGACATGTATACACACACACACACACACACACACACTGACACATGTATACACACACACTGAGACATGTATACACACACACTGAGACATGTATACACACACACTGACACATGTATACACACACACTGACACATGTATACACACAAACTGACACATGTATATAAACACACTGACACATGTATACATACACACACACACACACACACACAACACACACTGACACATGTATACACACACACACACACTGACACATGTACACACACACAATGACAAATATATACACACACACACTGACACATATATATATATATATATATATATATATATATATATATATATATATATATATATATATATATATATATACACGCACACACCGACACATGTATACACACACACACACACACACACACACACACACTGACACATGTATACACACACACACACTGACAAATATATACACACACACACACTGACACATATATACACATACACACTGACACATGTATACACACACACACACACACACTGACACACACAAACACACACACACACACACACACACACACAGACTGACACATTTATACACACACACTGACACACTATACACACTGATACAAACACACACACACACACAAAAGCATGCATTTTCACACCTAGACAGACAGTTTGACAGGCTTTCTAATGCCAAACAAGCCAGTTGTCCGTGGTAACTGATGTTAGCGTCCCAGTGGTGTCATAACTACAGGTAATACTAGCTAGTTCATTCATTACCCTCTCATTGAGGTTTCCTATGGAAACCAGTGTCTCAACATGTACTGGAACATCCCATTGAAAACACAAGACAGGACTCTACATAGAACTATTGAACGGTGTCTGTAAGATGTGTGTAAGGGAATAGAAAAGACAGGTTAGCAGAGAGAATAGAGTGAATAGGAAGTAGGGAAGAGACCGTAGCTGTGTGAGTATACAGTGTGACAGAGTAATTAGGGTGAAACTGAAGACCTGGAGAAAGTCACGATGAGGTGAGCGACCCTAGCAGTGTAAATGTATGAAGGAGAGAACAGGACAGAGAGCATGAAGGGGAGAGGGGTTAAACACCCGGGGTGTGTTGAGGCCAGCTCTGGCCTCATCAATAATTCCACACCTTGGACTTGATACCTTAACCCTGAGGATCTCATTCTATTGACTACTGACTGCGGGAAACCTCCAGGTCTAAATTGGGCTTGACATCTGGGATTACTTTCTCTTTCTACCCACTCTCTCTCTCTCTCTCCCCTCTCTCTCTCTCTCTCTCTCTCTCTCTCTCTCTCTCACATGCTTGATCTCGATTTCTCCTCTCTCTCTCTCTCCTCTCTCTCTCTCTCTCTCTCTCTCTCTCTCTGCCTCTCTCTCTCTCTCTCCCTCTCTCTCTCTCTCTCTCTCCCTCTCTCTCTCTCTCTCTCTCTCTTCTCTATAGGGAAGGCTTAGTCCCTACATGTCCTCAATGATAAATAAATGTTTCGCTTTGTCTCCTCATCAATTATGCAGCCTTACTTTAAGTGCTGCTGTGGGGGCTTCTATTCTCTCTCTGTCTTTGCCTTATGCTTTCATTCTCTCCATCTTTCGCTCCCTCCATCTCTCCATCCCTCTTTCTCAGGTCAAGGGGCAGATGCGGGCGAGAAACCGAGAAAAGCACTCAGAGCTGACAATAGTACTTCCGACCCTACCTGTGGCTCAGAGAGTGAGGTGCCGTGCTTCATGGACGTAACAGGAGGGATGGAGGGTTGAGAGAGGGATAGAGGAAGAGAAAGATGGACAGAGAATGTGTTGATAAGTGGAGGGATTTAACCAACAGTTGCCGGGTAATCTGGTTTGTCCTGCCAATTGTCTTCGTGCTCTCCTTTTTTTTCTCGTTTTCGTAATCTCCCCTTTTCACAATTGATGTTGATCCTTCCTAATCCTTTGTGCCGGTAGGTTTTGTCTTTGAGTTGACATGATATAACGTCACCAAACACTTGTTGTTGCATTCTATCATGACAAGGTGGGGAAGCGTGAAGAGCCGTTGAAAGAAGGGAGTGGGAGAGAAGACGATGAGAGAGAGAGAGAACTAAAAGAGAGATAGAGAGGGCCTCGGAGTCACTGTCATCATAACAGCAACGCAATTTCCCATCTCCACGGCAGTGTTTTGACAGGCTTTCTAATGCCAAACAAGCCAGTTTCCCACGGTAACTGGTGGTAGCGTCCCAGTGGTGTCATGGAGACGGTGTCGTACCGACCGTTTTGGTTGGCGTGTGGACGCGGTAGTGCCACCTTTCACCGCGGGACCGCGTCAAAGATGGGACGTCACGTTGACCGACGGAACAGGGGAGAGAGGAAGAGAACGGGGCAAAGACCCGATGAGATATAAGGCGTGGTGAACGGAGAGAGGGATAGAGTGGCAGGGAGAGAGTTAGAGGAAGAGAGGGAAGGAGAGGTGGCCTAGAAGGGAAGGGCAGGGCGATTGACAGTAGTCCGTTTATAGCACACTGACCGCAGCGCCCTGATCTACTCTAAAACCTCCATCACAGCGTGTGTGTGTTATTTAACCGGGTAGGCCAGTTGAGAACAGGTTCTCATTTGCAACTGCGACCTGGCCAAGATAAAGCACAAGCAGTGCGACACAGACAACAACACAGAGTTACACATGGAGTAAACAATAAACAAGCCAATAACACAATAAACACGTCAATAAACACAGTAGGGAAAAAATAATGTCTATATACAGTGTGTGCAAAAGGCATGAGGAGGTAGGCAATAAATAGGCCATAGGAGCAAATAATTACAATTTAGCAGATTAACACTGGAGTGATAAATGAGCAGATGATGAGTGATAAATGAGCAGAAAAGTAAATAAAATAAAAACAGTATGGGGATGAGGTAGGTAGATTGGGTGGGCTATTTACAGATGGACTATGTACAGCGACAGCGATCGGTTAGCTGCTCAGATAGTTGATGTTTAAAGTCGGTGAGGGAAATTAAGGTCGACCGATTATGATTTGTCAACACCGATACCGATTTATTGGAGGACCAAAAAAAAGCCCGATAGCCCGATATTTGTAATGATTACAATTACAACAATACTGAATGAACACTTATTTTAACTTAATTTAATACACCAATAAAATAAATTTAGCCTCAAATAAAGAATGAAGCATATTCAATTTGGTTTAAATAATGCAAAAACTAAGTGTTGGAGAAGAAAGTAAAAGTGCGATATGTGCCATGTAAAAAAGCTAACGTTTAAGTTCCTTGCTCAGAACATGAGAACATTTGAAAGCTGGTGGTTCCTTTTAACATGAGTCTTCAATATTCCCAGATAAGAAGTTTTAAGTTGTAGTTATTATAGGAAAAGTAGGCCTATTTCTTTCTATACCATTTGTATTTCATATACCTTTGACGATTGGATGTTGTTGGATGTTGTTATAGGCACTTTAGTATTGCCAGTGTAACGGTATAGCTTCCGTCCCTCTCCTCGCTCCTACCTGGGCTCGAACCAGGAACACAACGACAACAGCCACCCTCGAAGCATTGTTACCCATCGCTCCACGAAAGCCGCGGCCCTTGCAGAGCAAGGAGAACAACTACGCCAAGTCTCAGAGCGAGTGACTTTCGAAACGCTATTAGCGCGCACCCCGCTAACTAGCTAGCCATTTCACATCGGTTACACCAGCCTAATCTCGGGAGTTGATAGGCTTGAAGTCATAAACAGCTCAATGCTTGAAGCATTGCGAAGAGCTGCTGGCAAAACGCATGAAAGTGCTGTTTGAATGAATGCGTACGAGCCTGCTGCCGCCTACCATCGCTCAGTCAGACTGCTCTGTCAAATATCAAATCATAGACTTAATTATAACATAATAACACACAGAAATACGAGCCTTTGGTCATTAATATGGTCGAATCCGGAAGATAACATTTAGAAAACAAAACGTTTATTCATTCAGCGAAACACGGAACCGTTCATAATTTTTTCTAACGGGTGGCATCCCTAACTCTAAATATTGCTGTTACATTGTACAACCTTCAATGATATGTTATAATTATGTACAATTCTGGCAAATTAATTACGGTCTTTGTCAGGAATAAATGGACTTCACACAGTTCGCAACGAGCCAGGCGGCTCAAACTGCTGCATATACGCTGACTCTGTTGCACCGGAACGCAAGAGAAGTGACACAATTTCCCAATTTCAAGTGGCTAGTGATACATGTATTACATAAGGATGCAGTCGATGATATAGAGTACAGTATATACGTATGCATATGAGATGAATAATGTAGGGTAAGTAACATTATATAAGGTAGCATTGTTTAAAGTGGCTAGTGATATATTTACATCATTTCCCATCAATTCCCATTGTTAAAGTGGCTGGAGTTGAGTCAGTGTCAGTGTCAGTGTGTTGGCAGCAGCCACTCAATGTTAGTGGTGGCTGTTTAACAGTCTGATGGCCTTGAGATAGAAGCTGTTTTTCAGTCTCTCGGTCCCAGCTTTGATGCACCTGTACTGACCTCGCCTTCTGGATGATAGCGGGGTGAACAGGCAGTGGCTCGGGTGGTTGATGTCCTTGATGATCTTTATGGCCTTCCTGTAACATCGGGTGGTGTAGGTGTCCTGGAGGGCAGGTATTTTGCCCCCGGTGATGCGTTGTGCAGACCTCACTACCCTCTGGAGAGCCTTACGGTTGTGGGCGGAGCAGTTGCCGTACCAGGCGGTGATACAGCCCGCCAGGATGCTCTCGATTGTGCATCTGTAAAGTTTGTGAGTGCTTTTGGTGACAAGCCGAATTTCTTCAGCCTCCTGAGGTTGAAGAGGCGCTGCTGCGCCTTCTTCACGATGCTGTCTGTGTGAGTGGACCAATTCAGTTTGTCTGTGATGTGTATGCCGAGGAACTTAAAACTTGCTACCCTCTCCACTAATGTTCCATCGATGTGGATAGGGGGGTGTTCCCTCTGCTGTTTCCTGAAGTCCACAATCATCTCCTTAGTTTTGTTGACGTTGAGTGTGAGGTTATTTTCCTGACACCACACTCCGAGGGCCCTCACCTCCTCCCTGTAGGCCGTCTCGTCGTTGCTGGTAATCAAGCCTACCACTGTTGTGTCGTCCGCAAACTTGATGATTGAGTTGGAGGCGTGCGTGGCCACGCAGTCGTGGGTGAACAGGGAGTACAGGAGAGGGCTCAGAACGCACCCTTGTGGGGCCCCAGTGTTGAGGATCAGCGGGGTGGAGATGTTGTTGCCTACCCTCACCACCTGGGGGCGGCCCGTCAGGAAGTCCAGTACCCAGTTGCACAGGGCGGGGTCGAGACCCAGGGTCCCGAGCTTGATGACGAGCTTGGAGGGTACTATGGTGTTGAATGCCGAGCTGTAGTCGATGAACAACATTCTCACATAGGTATTCCTCTTGTCCAGATGGGTTAGGGCAGTGTGCAGTGTGGTTGAGATTGCATCGTCTGTGGACCTATTTGGGCGGTAAGCAAATTGGAGTGGGTCTAGGGTGTCAGGTAGGGTGGAGGTGATATGGTCCTTGACTAGTCTCTCAAAGCACTTCATGATGACGGAAGTGAGTGCTACGGGCGGTAGTCGTTTAGCTCAGTTACCTTAGCTTTCTTGGGAACAGGAACAATGGTGGCCCTCTTGAAGCATGTGGGAACAGCAGACTGGTATAGGGATTGATTGAATATGTCCGTAAACACACCGGCCAGCTGGTCTGCGCATGCTCTGAGGGCGCGGCTGGGGATGCCGTCTGGGCCTGCAGCCTTGCGAGGGTTAACACGTTTAAATGTCTTACTCACCTCGGCTGCAGTGAAGGAGAGTCCGCATGTTTTCGTTGCAGGCCGTGTCAGTGGCACTGTATTGTCCTCAAAGCGGGCAAAAAAGTTATTTAGTCTGCTTGGGAGCAAGACATCCTGGTCCGTGACTGGGCTGGATTTCTTCTTGTAGTCCGTGATTGACTGTAGACCCTGCCACATGCCTCTTGTGTCTGAGCCGTTGAATTGAGATTCTACTTTGTCTCTGTACTGACGCTTAGCTTGTTTGATAGCCTTGCGGAGGGAATAGCTGCACTGTTTGTATTCGGTCATGTTACCAGTCACCTTGCCCTGATTAAAAGCAGTGGTTCGGGCTTTCAGTTTCACGCAAATGCTACCATCAATCCACGGTTTCTGGTTAGGGAATGTTTTAATCGTTGCTATGGGAACGACATCTTCAACGCACGTTCTAATGAACTCGCACACCGAATCAGCGTATTCGTCAATATTGTTATCTGACGCAATACGAAACATATCCCAGTCCACGTGATGGAAGCAGTCTTGGAGTGTGGAGTCAGCTTGGTCGGACCAGCGTTGGACAGACCTCAGCGTGGGAGCCTCTTGTTTAGTTTCTGTCTGTAGGCAGGGATCAACAAAATGGAGTCGTGGTCAGCTTTTCCGAAAGGAGGGCGGGGCAGGGCCTTATATGCGTCGCAGAAGTTAGAGTAACAATGATCCAAGGTTTTTCCACCCCTGGTTGCGCAATCGATATGCTGATAAAATTTAGGGAGTCTTGTTTTCAGATTAGCCTTGTTAAAATCCCCAGCTACAATGAATGCAGCCTCCGGATAAATGGATTCCAGTTTGCAAAGAGTCAAATAAAGTTCGTTCAGAGCCATCGATGTGTCTGCTTGGGGGGGGATATATACGGCTGTGATTATAATCGAAGAGAATTCTCTTGGTAGATAATGCGGTCTACATTTGATTGTGAGGAATTCTAAATCAGGTGAACAGAAGGATTTGAGTTCCTGTATGTTTCTTTCATCACACCATGTCTCGTTAGCCATAAGGCATACGCCCCCCGCGTGATTATGTGAAGATTGATTGTTTTTTGTAAGTTTAATGCTAGCTAGCAACTTACCTTGGCTTCTTGCTGCCCTCGCGTAACAGGTAGTCAGCCTGCCACGCAGGCTCCTCGTGGAGTGCAATGTAAGGCAGGTGGGTAGAGCATTGGACTAGTAACCGGAAGTTTGCAAAAACGAATCCCCGAGCTGACAAGGTTAAAATCTGTCGTTCTGCCCCTGAAAAAGGCAGTTAACCCACTGTTCCTAGGCTGTCATTGAAAATAAGAATGTGTTGTTAACTGACTTGCCTAGTAAAATAAAGGTGTCTAAAAAAAAATCTGATAAAAAAAAATTCTCTGACAAATCGGGGTCCAAAAATACCGATTTCCGATTGTCATGAAAACTTGGAATCGGCCCTAATTAATCGGCCTTTCCGAATTAATCGGCCGACCTCTAGTGTGTGCGTGTGTGTGTTTGTGCATGTTCCTCTGTCTCAGGGTGTATCCATGTTTTCCACGTGTGTGCATGTAAAGTGCGAGAATTCAATGTAGTATGACAGCATAAATGCCTCTGAGTGTGTGTTAGCATTTGGAGCGTGTGTAATGTCATCTGTAGGGTGTGGGTCTGTGTGTGTGTGTAATGTCATCTGTAGGGTGTGCTGTGTGTCATAGTCGAGGGTGTTGCACCAGAGGGTATGTCCCCGCATAAGTCTCTGCTCTCCACTGTCTCAGTGTCAGTCATAGACACACTGAGAGACACTCACGCCACATCACTCTGACACATATCTGGCCAACTGTCGTTTGATCTTACCGCCGCCACAAAGACGTGTGTGTGTGTGTGTCTCTGATTCTGGGTGTCCTCTTGTTGTACAGTCACATCAAATCAAAACATGGAACTCACTCTGGCCTACAGCTCATTTCCTCCCCTTCTATTTCTCCCTCCTCTGTTTTGGCCCTCTGGGGCTGTGTGTGGGAGATCTGTGCACTCCCATAGGGGTGAGGGGTGGGTGGACTGGGTGTAGGGGGCTTGTAGGGGTGTGTTTGGGGCATAACATAGTTGACATGTGCCTGGTGCTGAAGTATACCACATGGCTGCCTGACAGACTAATAAGGGATGTGGTAAGGCAGCTCTGATGCCCCTTGTCAACCCCTAAACAGCAGAGGTCAGAGGGCACTGGCAACTGGCGAGAGACCTTTCCCATCCAGGGCTTAGATGGCCTGAAGTATGTATCAACATGTTTATATATATATTGAGTGCATACACATGGACATACACAAACACACACACACACACACACACACACACACACACACACACACACACACACACACACACACACACACACACACACACACATTTTTGTACAACTCAAATTGTGGTGACACACAATTCAGTCACATTCCAAATCCAATTTTCCCAAACCCCTAACCCACACTTTTACCCTAACCCTAACCCTTCTACTAACCCTTACCCTAAACCTAACCCTAGCTCCTAACCCTAACCCTAACCCTAACCCTAGCTCCTAACCCTAACCCTTACCCTAACCCGTACTGTTACCCTAACCCTAACCCTTACCCTAACCCTAGCTCGTAACCCTAAAACTAACCCCTAGCCCCTAACCCTAAATGTAATTCTTACCCTAACACTAATTCTAACTAATTCTAAGAAAATGTCCCCAGTTGGTCAAATTTTTGTTTGTTTAACATGTTAAAACACGCACACACACACACACACACACACACACACACACACACACACACACACACACACACACACACACACACACACACACACACACACACACACACACACACACACACACACACACACACACACACACACATACAGTGAGTCAGTATATTCAGCAGTGTTCTGCCAGCTCACCTTGTAATCCCTCAGACAAATTACATCTCCTCCTCCTCCCTCTCTTCCCTTGTTCCCACTTTCCTTCCAGTAGGATTTGGATAAAGACAGCTTTTTCTTTTCTCCTCTATTCTTCCTTCTGTTGGCTAAAGAGGGATTTACCCGGGGAGATTACACTCACACTCTGCAGCGGAGGGAAATCCCATTTGGGGAACAACGTCTCCAGCAGCCCCCCCCAATCTACAGCCATCCATCCCTCTCTCCCTCCTTCCCTGTCTCTGTGCTTCAAGCGGAAAAAAAAGAGATTGAGAGGGTAATCCCGTCCTGGGATGGTGGGTCAGAGAGACAGAGAAATACCATCTCTCCCTCGCCCACCTTTCACTCTTTCTCACTCCCCCCTCTTTTCTCTCTCTCTCTCTCTTTCTCCCACTCCTCTTTCCTCCCCTATCCTCGCTCCGTTCCTCTATCCCCTCTCTCCGTTCCATGTTCTCCCCCCATATCCCTCCCATCCCCTCCCTCCCTCATGTCCTTCTTTCGTCCTCTTTCTCTGTGGTTCTATGGCCCTCTCAAACACCGAGCAGGTCAAGGAGCTTCAGCGGTCGTGTGGTTTGGGGTTAGAGTTAAGCCCTGCGTGGTCCGTCAGTGCCGGGAGAGACTGTGTGATTGACCTCTTAGTGGGTACTGTGAAGGACCATGTTGGTGTGGGTGTGCGTGTGTTTAGGACTGTGGGGCGTTGACCGAGTGAACCTAGAGAGTGATCAGGTATCATAACCTCTGTCTATCCTCTATGATCTTCTGATTCCTGTATGTGTGTGAATCAGTAGCAGATGAAACCCCTTTGAGTTATTATCCCGGTACCTGACACAGGTTTATTAGCAGTTCAACCAGGTGCATGTGGACAAAGGTAGTAAGAGTAAAGAGAAATGCTCACGGGTAAATCCCGATGCTTCCAACCATTGAATGGCTCGTTTCACCAATGACTTTCGTCATAGTATAAGTAGACCCTTTCAATCATTTGAGGCATCAAGGTGTGACCGGTGTGCTGGTGTTCGTCTTCTTCTATTTCGTGGGTTCCACGCGAACTGTTTTAGTCCCTGTTTGAGCCGTTCACATTGTTGAACCTTTGGAACGGTGCCTGAAAAGAGGGGCGATGGGTGTGTGTGTCTTTAACCGTGAACCACAGACAAGACAGCGATCAATAATTCAACAAGGAAACCATGATACTCAGTCTGCCCCTGAACCACAGACATACACGCACACACGCACACACACACACACACACACACACACACACACACACACACACACACACACACACACACACACACAGGTGGGGCTAGATTCACTTCGAAATTGGACGTCAATCCGTGTCCCTGAAGACGTCTGGAGATGCCTTAAAAGAAAAAGATCTGCAAGCTCTGGCTCTTAGGGTCGTGTGTTCACTCGTTTTTAATTGTTTGGTTTTGAGCCCATCTCAAACTTGAGACCTTAACCATTCAGAATGGCTTCCTAAACTTCACCGCGGAGTTGTTTTTGTTTTACACCCCGTCCAGAACCTTGAAGCTGCAGTATGTAACTTGTTGTCTTGTTTCCTCTATGCTCCAAATTAGCAGGCCGACATGAGGTCAGATATCCAGGAAGACGTGTGGACTGTCCTGGTGTTAATACAGTACATCACGTTGTTTCGATTGCACTGATCAAGTCACATGAAGGTTTATTGGGAGACAAAGGGAGATCAAATCAAATCAAATGTATTTATATAGCCCGTCTTACATCAACTGATGTCTCAAAGTGCTGTACAGAAAGCCCAGCCTCGAAACCCCCAAAACAGCAAGTGATGCAGGTGTAGAAGCACGGTGGCTAGGAAAAACTCCCTAGAAAGGCCAGAACCTAGGAAGAAACCTAGAGAGGAACCAGGCTATGAGGGGTGGCCAGTCCTCTTCTGGCTGTGCCGGGTCAAAAAATAGTTATCACAGTGAACAGGTCAGGGTTCCATAGCCGCAGGCAGAACAGTTGAAACTGGAGCAGCAGCACGGCCAGGTGGACTGGGGACAGCAAGGAGTCATCATGCCAGGTAGTCCTGAGGCATGGTCCTACGGCTCAGGTCCTCCGAGAGAGAGAAAGAAAGAAAGAAAGAAAGAAAGAAAGAAAGAAAGAAAGAATAAGAGAGAGCATACTTAATTAAATTCACACAGGACACCGGATAAGACAGGAGAAGTACTCCAGATATAACAAACTGACCCTAGCCCCCCGACACATAAACTACTGCAACATAAATACTGGAGGCTGAGACAGGAGGGATCAGGAGAAACTCTGTGGCCCCATCCGATGATACCCCCGGACAGGGCCAAACAGGCAGGATATAACCCCACCCATAAACAGGAATACAAGTTAGTCCCTGTCATCTTTTCTAAGGAAAACACTCGGATATAGTACTGAATTTATGTCCCACAGACCGAATCACCAAAAAACGACTTACAACAATGTCACCAAGTGGAGTATTTTTTCTAATGGGGACCCAAATGAACAACAAAGTACGTGGAAAGTGGTCATCTGTTATGTAAACACATGCTTGGTAATACATGAGTAGAACAGAGCAGTGGTGAAATGATAGCAGTTGTGTGTTTTAAGGCGCGCGAGTCTTTGGATTTAGCAGTCTGTGAATTTGGACCTGTACTGCGGTACTAGAAATGGGCACACGTCACACACTCACACACACACACACACACACACACACACACACACACACACACACACACACACACACACACACACACACACACACACACACACACACACACAGGCATGCACACACACACACACACACACACACAGGCATGCACACACACACACAGGCATGCACACACACACACACAAACACAAACACACACACAAACACACACAAACACACACACACACACACACACACACACACACACACACACACACACACACACACACAGGCATGCACACACACACACACAC
>NC_056442.1:20839302-20859302 GCF_018296145.1 Oncorhynchus tshawytscha | reverse complement strand
TCAATTCATTTTTTTTCCCAATTTAATTTGCTGTATTGGCATGACGTAACAATGTACATATTGCCAAAGCTTATTTGGGATAATTACAATATAAAAATGAGAATCAAAATTGTCAACAGGACAACAGTAACAACAATAACCAAGTGTCAAAATAACCATACATTCAACAATAACAATAAGCATAAAGTAAGAGTACATGTGCAGGTTGATTGGTCTGTCAGACACTGTCCCTCAACTTATGGCAGGCAGCAATGTAGTGCGCTGCCAACCCACAGCTCCCCCAACAGGACGGGTAGCCTACTCTCATCAGAGAGGTCTTTGAAAACTTGAAGAAGGGTTTCAAATTTGGGGAAATTACACTCTCTAATTGTTTTATATTTTTGACATTTTGTAAGGAAATGCAGCTCCATCTCAGGTTCTGCTGTTGTGCAGTGGTTGCACAGCCTTTCCTCTACAGGGAGCCAGGTTTTCCTGTGTCTTCCCTTCCCAATGGCAAGGCTGTGCTCACTGAGCCTGAACTTTGTTAAGGTTTTGATCAGTAACCATGGTCAAATATTTAGCCACGGTGTACTGTCGATTTAGGGCCAGATAGCACTGCATTTTGCTTTGTGTTTGTGCTTGTGTTTCCCAATAAGCAATATAGTTTTGTTTTGACTGTGTTGTAAATTGGTTTATCCTGATTGATTGGATGTTCTGGTCCTGAGGCTTCAGTGCGTTAGTAGAACAGGTTTGTGAACTCCCCAGGACCAGCTGGATGAGGGGACTCTTTTCTTTGCTCAGCTCTTGGCATTGCAGGGCTTGGTAATGATATGAGAGGGGGTCACTGTATTTTAGATGTTTACAAAACTTAATTGCTCTTTTTGAGTATTTACTATTAGTGGATATTGGCCTAATTCTGCCCTGCATGCATTGTTTGTAGTTTTCCTCTGGACATGTAGGAGAATCTTACAGAACTCTGCATGCAGGGTTTCAATGGGGTGTTTGTCCCATTTGGAGAAATCTTGTTTTGCAAGTGGACCCCAAACCTCGCTGCCATAAAGTGCAATTGGTTCATTGAATTAGCTTTTTAATGGCGTAGAATGCCCTGCGTGCTTTCTCTTTCAGCTCATTCACTGCCTCATTATGGTGTCCAGTTGAACTTATTTTTAAACCTAAGTAATTGTAGTGTGTACAGTACTCTATATATTTTGTACCAATTGAGAACTTTGGTCTAATTCCCTGAGCTGAGAAGGTACAAATCTGTCGTTCTGCCTCTGAACAGGCAGTTAACCCACTGTTCCTAGGCCGTCATTGAAAATAAGAATTTCTTCTCAACTGACTTGCCTAGTTAAATAAAGGTAAAATATTAAAAAAAAATTTTTAGTATTTTGGGGGTTTTACTGCCCCGCCCCTGGTTAAAGAATTCTGTTCTTTTCTTGCCAATTTTAATGCTGCACGTATTGCCAGTATACATTGATTTTATTATGTCATATGATTTACCCGCTACATCACTTTCACATAACTTTGTAGAAGAGTCCTGTATGCCAAATAGAATCAAATGCTTTTTGCAAGTCGATAAAGCAAGCGTATATTTTGGTATTATTTTGGTGGACATGTTTATCTATCAGGGTGTGTAGGGTTTAAATATGATCAGTTTTGCGATGTTTTGGTATAAATCCAATTGAGCTTTTATTCAAGACATTGTGCTTATTAAGGAAATTTAGAACTGTTACATTTATAATACTACAGAAAACCTTCCCCAGGTTACTGTTCACACAAATGCCTCTGTAATTGTTAGGGTCAAATTTGTCTCAGTTTTTAAAGATTGGGGTTATGAGTCCTTGATTCCAGATGTCAGGGAAATAACCTACACTCAGTATCAAATTAAACAGTTTTAATATAGCCAATTGAGGATGCCATCAGGTCCACATGCCTTTTTACATTTGAGGCCCTGAAGTTTCTTATAGAGCTCCTGGTCAGTAATTGGGGAGTCGAATGGATTTTGTTTGTCCTTTTATAGCTTTTTCTAATCCATTCAACTTCTCATGAATTTGGCGTTGTTCTGCGTTTGTGTCAGTTTAAAAAGTGTTGTAGAGTGCTTTAAAATGGGTTGTCCATACTGTATGTCACCATGTTATATCGCTAATTCCTCTTGTTTAGATGTTTTAGTTTTTTCCAATTTTGCCAGAAGTTGTTTGTGTTTATGGACTCCTCAATTAGTGTCATCTGCTTGCTGTTGTACTCCCTATCACTCTCTCTCTCTCTTGCAGTGCATGCTGGGAGTTTTTTGGAGTTTGAGTGTTTGGTGTGGAGGGCTCCGTCCTAACTAACTTTCTTGATTATTTTCTTGGTCTTTTCTTTCCATTTTATTTTTTTATGGTGGAGGGTTAATGCAATATTTGTTTTAGCGGTATCCACAGTTTTTTCAAAGTTAGGGTGGAAGAGGACAGAGTAACTTTCCTGGGGTTTGGAAGGTGTGGTGTGCGCGATGGCTTCTCAGCCTAGCGCGGGGGGAGGAGGAGGGTGTCAAGCGGAAAAGGAAAAAGGATGTGGACAAAAGCACCATGGTCATTTTGCCTGTTGCTGTGGGTGATGTCCTGACCAGAGAGAAAGGGCAGGTGGTCAGGGTGGGAGATAGAGACGAGGAGGAAAGTGAGTCTGAGGAAGAGGATGAGGAGTTATTTTTTTCAGACTCCTCTTCAAAGGGCCCGGAGCTGACAGCCAGTCAAGCAGAGGGGTCTAAGTACACGTTGAGAGAATTGACAAGGTTCCTGAATGAGACTAAGGGGGAAAAAAGTTAATCTTGAGGCTTTTTTTTCTGATCCTAGAAAGTTTGTAAGATCAGTACAACATGCTATGAAAAATGAGGGGCATGGTGTCCTCTCACCCAGGAAACGGTTTAGGTTGAGGAAGTGGGTCACAACAGTGCGTAAAGGTTTACCTTCAGACACTGTTTAGATGTATATTGTCTTTCTGACACTGGGGTTTTTTGAGCTTTGCTATTGATCAGTTTCTCTGCTGGCTTTTCTCCCACTTCTTATGGAGACTCTTCGGGTAGACTCGCTCAATATAAATAGCACCAGAGATGCGGGAAAGAGGAGTGTGTTGGGTGAATATGTAAAACAAAAAAAAAGTGCAGGTGTTGTTTCTGCAGGAGACGCATAGTGATGTGTTGAATGAAGTCGATTGGGGACTCTGGTGGAAAGGGGCAAGTGTGTTGAGCCATGTGACAAATGTTAGTGCAGGGGTGGCAGTCCTTTAGCACCGGGGCTGTCTGTGTGTTGATCCATGGGACAGATCTTAGTGCAGGGGTGGCAGTCCTTTAGCACCGGGGCTGTCTGTAAAACGTTGCTCCTCAAAGGAGGTGTGTAAAGGGGGGCTGCTTGTTGTTAAAGCAGAAATCAACATGGGTTTTGTCTTTATAAATGTGTATGCGCCTAACACAGGGAGAGAAAGAGGGGTTCTATTTGGGAGTCTTAGACAGGAACTCTCACAGGTAGCGCCTGAGGAGACGCTGGTGGTCGGAGGGGACTGGAACTGTACAATGGATTTTTACCAAAGACAGAAATGGGGTAGAGCCTCACTCAGTGTCAGTGGGAGTGTTAAGGGACATCATTAATCAGGTCGACCTAGTGGATGTTTGGAGAACTAAACATCCAAACACAAGACAGTATACATGGGTGAAGGTTTTTGGGGCTAGGGTGAGTGCAGCCCGACTTGATCGGTTTTACATGTCTAGGAATCGGAGCAATAGGCTGCTGGGCGCTACCATTCTCCCGGTGGGGTTTTCGGATCATCACATAACCATGGCTCAGCTGTCCATTTCACCGGGGGCCCCGGCAGGCATCTTATTGGAAGTTCAATGTAAAGCTCTTACAAGATTCCACTTTTTGCTCAAGTTTCCAGACCTTTTGGGAAAGGTGGGGGCAGAGAGGAGTATGAGTCTCTGAGTCAATGGTGGGATGTGGGGAAAGTCCAAATTCTGCTTTTCTGTCAACAGTACACAGCTCTCACATCCTCAGAGGCTAGGAAAGTATTGGGGGAACTAGAGCGTTGTATTAGTGAGATAGAGGTGGAGATGGTGGGGTAAGGCAATGTAGGCCTCCAGGCTAATTTAGCCGAATTACGTAGGGACCTGGGCAGTTTTGTCCAGGTTAAAGCAAAGGGAGCACTTGTAAGAGCTAGGTTCTCCATGCTCAAGGAGATGGATGCTCCCAGCTCCTTCTTCTTTGGTTTGGAAACACAGAGTGGTGAAGCCAAGGGTATGCATTGTCTACGGCTGTCTGATGGGCGGGTGACCTCTGGTGGGTGATATGCGGCTGTCTGATGGGTGGGTGACCTCTGTGGTGGGGAGATGCGGCTGTCTGATGGGCGGGTGACCTCTGTGGTGGGTGAGATGCGGGAGCGGACTGTGGAGTTTTATACTGAGTTGTATAGGGCAGACATGTGTGATCCTATGTGTGCTCAAGTCTTGTTTGCAGGACTCCCTAAGCTCTCTCTGGCAATGAGGGATGAAATGGACATTCCTCTGTTGTCCCATGAACTGGCAGAGGTGGTAACCCAGATGTCCCCCGGTCATGCACTGGGGGTCGATGGACTCCCAGTGGAGTTTTATAAAAAATAAATGGACAGGACTTCTTTTGCGTGTTGCGTGAATGCGTCGGGGTAGGAGAGTTGCCGATGAGCTGCCGTTGGGCGGCTCTGACTCTCCTGCCCAAAGGGGACTTGTGTGAACTTAAGAACTGGAGGCCTGTGGCATTACTCTGTGCGGACTACAAGATATTTGCCAAAGTCCTCTCTAACAGACTGAAGTCCCATTTCAATCACGGACAACTTGTTCTTAATTAGGGACATGTTGGACTTGTCGAGAGGTTATAATGTGAACTTTGGACTGGTCTCTTTAGATCAAGAGAAGGCTTTTGATTGAGTAGACCATGAGTATCTGTTTATTGTGATGTCTGTGTTTGGGTTTGGGGAAAGGTTGTGTGAAGCTGTTGTATGCTGGGGCATCATGTATGGTCATGTATGGTGGGAGGGGGGCTGAGTAGGCCAGTCTGGGTGAGACGGGACATTAGACAAGGATGCCCTCTATCTGGGCAGTTATACACACTAGCCATTGAGCCTTTTTTAGGACTGCTACGCAGGAGCCAGGAGTGTGCTGGACAGTAATGGATGTGGTGACAGGAATAGCAGTGTCAGCATATGCAGATGATGTTTCTGTGATGGTCAGGGATGATCAGGATATGCAGGCACTAGAGACCAGTCTGAAGGTATACGAGGGAGCTTAATCAGCTAAGGTAAACTGGGGCAAGAGCAAAGCTCTGTTATGTGGGGCATGGGGGGGGATAGGGCTCCTCCTCTGCTTCCAGGGGGTTTGCAGTGGGGTTGTGAAGGGCTTAAAGTGTTGGGGGTGTACCTGGGCTCGGAGAAGTGGGTCAGGAAGAACTGGGAGGGGCTGTCACAGGCAGTGGTGTCAAGACTGGCCAGGTGGAGGTGGCTGCTGTCCCAAGTGTCATATAGAGGGAGGGTGCTGATAATAGGTCTGCTCGCAGACCTGCAACGCAAGCTGGTGGACTTCTTCTGGTCGGGACATCACTGGCTGAAGGCAGCAGTGTTGTACATGACCGTCCACGAAGGAGGACAGGGCCTGGTGGAACTGGAGAGCAGGATGTCTGCTTTCAGGCTAAAGGCGTGCAGAGACTGCTGTACCATGCTGATGTTGGTTGGAGGGAGCCAGCATGTGCGTTGCTGAGGAGAGCTGGCGGATTAGGGTTGGACCGGCAGCTGTTCCTCATGAACCTGGAGAGGCTGAGTACAGCAGGTCTCTCTGATTTTTACTCTGCAATGCTGAGGGCCTGGTAGCTGCTAAGGCCCATATGAGAAGGGGGTGTGGGGCCTGGGCTGTGGGTGTGGGAGGAGCCTATCTTCCACAACCCAGCCATTCCTTTGAGATCGGTTCAGCCGGCCACCCTGCAGAGGCAACTGATGGCAGGGGGTTTACAAAGGCTGGGTGACCTGAGACTGCTGGGAGAGGAGTGGTGGAAAACCCCGGAAGTCTTGGCACAACAAACAGGAATAACATCTCTTAGGCTACTTGGAGAGATTCCTGGAGGAGGTCTAGGAGGCACTGTCTGAGCCGGTAAGGGGGGGCGTTTGAGAGGCCAAAGGGAGAGGGGCCACCAAAGTTTCCACCTGCCACTGCAGGTGACGGCAGAGACTGGAGACTGGCAAGGGGGTCTGGAGGACTTTTTAGATTTTAACACTCCGAGCCTGTGGGAGTTTGAGGATGTGGGAGGTAAAGCCCTCTACAACCTCTGCATTAAGGTTAGGAACATTAGGAGCCTAACAGGAGTGAAGGCACATCAGTGGCAGGGGGTATGTGGGGAGGAGAGTATGGTGGGTTTTAGATGGAGGGGGCTCTACAAACCCCCAGTACCAAGGAGGTCAGGGGACCTCCAGTGGAGGGTTCTTCATGGAGCCTTGGCCACTAACAGCTGGTTGGCACGGGTTGAACCGGGATTTGGGCAGGGGTGTCTTTTCTGTCAAATGAAAGAAACTGTGATGCATGTGTTTCCTGTGTGCACCAGGTTAATGCCTTTAATGTCTCTGTTGGGATGTCTGTGTGAGAGGTTGGGGGTGGTTTTTACTGTTGGAATGTCTGTGTGAGAGGTTGGGGGTGGTTTTTACTGTTGGAATGTCTGTGTGAGAGGTTGGGGGTGGTTTTTACTGTTGGAATGTCTGTGTGAGAGGTTGGGGGTGGTTTTTACTGTTGGAATGTCTGTGTGAGAGGTTGGGGTGGGTTTTACTGTTGGAATGTCTGTGTGAGAGGTTGGGGGTGGTTTTTACTGTTGGGATGTCTGTGTGAGAGGTTGGGGGTGGTTTTTACTGTTGGAATGTCTGTGTGAGAGGTTGGGGTGGTTTTTACTGTTGGAATGTCTGTGTGAGAGGTTGGGGGTGGGTTTTACTGTTGGAATGTCTGTGTGAGAGGTTGGGGGTGGGTTTTACTGTTGGGATGTCTGTGTGAGAGGTTGGGGATGGTTTTTACTGTTGGGATGTCTGTGTGAGAGGTTGGGGGTGGGTTTTACTGTTGGAATGTCTGTGTGAGAGGTTGGGGTGGGTTTTACTGTTGGGATGTTTATAATGGGATACAGGTATTCGAGTAAGGAGAAAGCCAAATGTGTTTTGTTGAATTTTCTGTTTGCTCAGGCAAAGTTAGCTATTTGGCTAACAAGGAGGAACAGGGTCAAAGGTGGGGGGATAACAGACTCTTTACTATTGTTTAAATGGGATGGTCTCTGCACGCCTCAGGGTTGAGTTTGAGTTCTATAGAATGATAAAATGTGTAGAGATGTTTGAGGAGATCTGGTGTGTTGGGGGGGCTGTCTGTATAGCTGGGGAAGATGTTTTGGATATACAGTTGTAGGAGTGGCTATTGTGATGTTGGTTTGTATCATGTGGTAGATAGGAAGGTGAGTATGGTAAATATATGCAGTACAGGAAATATTTTTATTTTTTATTTTTAAGGGGGGTGAGTTTTAAATTAAATGAGAATGTTTAAGTAAAGAAAGACAAAAAGTCAAAAGTCTCTCTCGCTCTCTCGCTCTGTCCCCGTCTCTCTCTCTCTCTGTCCCCGTCTCTCTCTCTCTCTCTCTCTCTGTCCCCGTCTCTCTCTCTCTCTCTCTCTGTCCCCGTTTCTCTCTCTCTCTCTCTCTCTGTCCCCGTCTCTCTCTCTCTCTCTCTGTCTCTCTCTCTCTCTCTCTCTCTCTCTCTCTCTCTGTCCCCGTCTCTCTCTCTCTCTCTCTCTCTCTCTCTCTCTCTCTCTGTCCCCGTCTTTCTCTCCCTAATCTTGTTCTCCTTCCCTCTCTCCATCTATCTATCCCTCTCTCTCAGAGAGATAGTATAGAGGCCAGGCATTGGCAGTGCCATAGAACATGTTACCAGGCACAGGACTACACAGCTCATCACTTATAAAGACCTGTATCCCTCCTTTCTCCATTCCCCATCTCTCCCTTCTCTGTTTCTTAATCTCTTCATTCCCCATCCATCTCCCTTCCTCCCTCAAAGCTTCTCTCCCTCTTCTATACTCAGCATTTACTATGTGTGTATTCTGCACATTGAAAATATCCATTGTAAAGTGTACAAAAGTTTGTTTTGATTCTATTGATTATGATGCCAGGAGAGTTCCCTCCAGTCTACCTCACTTCCTCCTATTAGCTGGAGATGACTGAATAGAGTTGAGCAATATATACTAAGCAAAAATATGAACGCAACATGCAACAATTTCAAAGATTTTACTGAGTTACAGTTCATATAAGGAAATTAGTCATTTGAAATAAATTCATTAGGCCCTAATCTATGGATTTCACAGGAGTGGACATGTCTCGAGAAATGTGAGTTTTTCCTCACAAAAGGGCTTCATTACAGACAGAAATGCTCCTCAGTTTCATCAGCTGTCCCGGTGGCTGGTCTAATACGATCAGGTGAAGAAGCCGGATGCTGAGGTCCTGGGCTGGCGTGGTTACATGCGTGCGGTCGTGAGGCCAGTTGGAGGTACTGCGGAATTCTCTAAAATGACGTTGGAGGCGGCTTATGGAAGAGCAATGAACATTCAATTCTCTGGCAACAGCTCTGGTGAAACATTCCTCCACTCAGCATGTCAATTGCACGCTCCCTCAAATCTTGAGACATCTGGTGGCATTGTGTTGTGTGACAAAACTGCACATTTTCGAGTGGCCTTTAAATTGTCCCCAGTACAAGGTGTGTAATGATCCTGCTGTTTAGTCAGCTTCTTGACATGCCACACCTGTCAGGTGGATGAACATTTGATTTCCCCCTCTCCCTTCACCATGTGTTATAACCCCCCCCCCCACACACACACACACACACACACACACACACAAACACACACACACCCCTCAGACATCCACCCACGCTTGCCATGCCATGGGATGCGGGATCAGCTGACTAGGCCACAATACACGCTTGAGCGGGTCAGTGTGTGTGTCTGTGTGTCTGTGTGTGTGCACGCGTTTGCATAAGGGACTTTGTGTGAATGAATGCGTAGCTCAGCATATGGTGGGGGCAGCATGTTTGTTCAACAAAGAGTCAAGAAATTCCCAGGTAGGAGTGTGTGTGTGGGCGTGTGTGTGTGTGTGTGTTTGTGTGTGCGTGCGCGTTTGTGTGTGTGTGCATGTGCGTGCGTTTGTGTGTGTGTGTGTGTGTGTTTGTTTGTGCGTGCGTGCGTGCGTGTGTGTGCGTGTGTTTGTGTGTGGAGGGCTAGACGCTCTTTATCTGTACTCCACATGCTCTTTCACTTCGTCGTTGTCTTCATTGCCGTCGTCATCATCCTCATCATCTTCCTCTCCTGTTGCTCCCTCTCTCTCCTCTTTACCTCAATGTGTCTGATGCTTCCTATCCCCCCTCCTCCTCCCCTATCCTCCCCCGCTCCTCCCCTCTTCTCCCCCCTCTCCCCCCACTCTCTCCTCCCCCACTTCTCCTCCACTCCCCTCCCCCTCTCCTCCCCCCCCCCTCCTCCCCCCCTCCCCCTCCCCCTCCCCCTCTCCTCCCCCCCCCCCACTCCCCTCCCCCTCCCCCCACTCCTCCCCCTCCCCCTCTCCTCACCCTCCCCTCTCCTCCCCCTCCCCTCTCCTCCCCATCTCCTCACCCTCCCCCCTCTCCTACCCCTCTCTCCTGGTATTGCGGTGACATTGGGGTAAAGTGGGACAAAGTGTTGGAGCAGCGATCCAGAAGAGATAGTGAGACAGGACGTTGGTACTCTGACTCTCACCCCCCCCACGGCGTCACCTCTGCTCTGCTCCACAACATCTGGCTCCATAGCTCCTTTGCCATTCTCCCTACTCCTCTTCTTCCTTCTCTTCCTCTTCTGGGTCGCTGTCGCCACAACACCCAGCAATAGGGGTGAAGGAGCAGCACAGGGAGCGGTCGATTGAGGGAGCGAGAGGAGGTTTGCGTCGAGCCAGACCTTCCCCCTCCGCAGTGCACTCATCTGACCCCGTGCTCTCTAAGTCACTGTTGTCCTTTGGAGCCTGGGATGTTGTGGCACCACAGTGTAGTACACTATTGATTAGTGTGAGAACTTTGTGTGTGTGTGTGTGTGTGTGTGTGTGTGTGTGTGTGTGTGTGTGTGCACAGCGCCACACATGCATACCACCTACATTGTCAGCCAAGTCACGAGCTAGCCTTGTGTGTCGATGCTTGTCAAACACCCTGCTAAGCTCCTATGACCAGAGTTCAAGTCCAGCCTCTGCTCTGTTTAATGCGTCACTAGGACACATAATAGACCTGTGTGACATTTGATCGTTGACACACCATTGTTTGTGTCTACTCCACAGAAGAATAAGATTGTGTGTGTGTGTGTGTATAATGCATTCGATATGCCCTGTGAGTCTTCTCATGGTTGGCGAGTGTGTCCCCATCCATTATCTATGAGACTGAATAATTAAAGACAAGGCGACACAATGCACTTCATGTTGACAAGCCTGTGTGTGTGTGTGTGTGTGTGTGTGTGTGTGTGTGTGTGTGTGTGTCTGCATTCGCTGTCAAAATGGAATCACTGCCACATGTACATGCAGAGGCCATTAGTGTGTGTGTATAACAATGTGTGTGTGTGTGTGCATAACAATGTGTGTGTGTGCAATCTGAATAGAAGTACTAGAGGAAAACATCACACACAAATGTTTATCTCCATTTTGAGAAACAGAGAGGGGGAAGAGGAGAGGGGGAGGAGGAGGGGTACCTGTTTGCTACCTGTTAATCTTCTCCCTCTCCCCATCCTTTGGCATCTGCTACCTTGATCATTGCTTCTCGCTCTCTCTTCCTCCTCCCTTCATAGGGCTGCTGGAATATTTACGCTGGTTCTTAATTAGGGTTGCTGAAGTGTGGGAAAGGCCTGGAACCATTGCTGAGAGAGAAATGGAGGGAGTGAGGGCGAAATAGAGGGAATGCGAGGGAAAGAGAGATGATGATGTTGACGAGTTCTCTCTCTTGCACTTCCTCCCTTTTTCCCGCATTAATGCATTTTCTCCGTTTCCTTTAGGCCCTATTTGCTTCAGTTCTTTTTTTTTCTCTCCGTGCCTCGAGCGTGAGATCCTCCGTGTGAGACTTCCGCGTCGCCTTCCCACAACACAAGGACAGAGAGAGAGAGAGAGAGACAGAATGGAGGGAGAGAGGAGGTAGAGAAAGAGATTGGTGGGTGGAGGGAGGGAGGGAGAACAGAGAGACTGAGTGGAGAGAGGAGGTGGAGAGAGATTTGACAGTGAAGCATTTGACAGTGAAGCATGCCTTTTTAATGAGTGCATTAGTCCTCTACATACCCTCTCTTCCCCTGTCCTCTTCTCCTCGCATCTTCTCTTCTACTCTCCCCCGCCCCCTCCGACCGCTGTGCCACTCTAAGACACAATCAGATGAGAGAGAGAAAGAGATGGCTGGGGGAATGGAGGGAGAGGGGGTGGAGAAGGTCAATGGGTGGGGATGGAGAATGAACTGACAGAGAGAAGCAGGTTTTTATTGTGAAGGAACGAACATCTGAGTGAGTACACAGAGGTACCATAGCCTTCAGATATCCCTGCACATCCAGACCTTTACTCAATGATGTCAAGAAGGACCGGAAGACTGTTTGAACGTCAGAGAGGGCGAGAGGGAAATGTATCCGTGCAGCGTTTAGTTTAAATGCAGTATCAACCATCTCTCAATAATGACAATGTTTTGTTTCCCCACTGAGAGTTACTCAGCAGCCCTGGTTCCTCTTCTACCTCTGCTTCCATTTCAATAGTACTCCGCCAAGCTAATAAAGACTACTCAGAGAGAGAGAGAGAGAGAGAGAGAGAGAGAGAGAGAGAGAGAGAGAGAGAGAGAGAGAGAGAGAGAGGAGAGAGAGAGAGAGAAAAGAGAGAGAGAGAGAGAGAGAGAGAGAGAGAGAGAGAGAGAGAGAGAGAGAGAGAGAGAGAGAGAGAGAGAGAGAGAGAGAGAGAGAGAGAGAGAGAGAGAGAGAGAGAGAGAGAGAGAGAGAGAGAGAGGGGGAGAAAAATAATTTAATAATCACCACAGGTCTTTACAGTTGATTTGGAGTAGGCACTGCGAAGAACCACTAAGAGCTATTTCATTTGAGCTCCCCAGCAACCCAAGCCACCTCCCCACGTTTCCATCAAACACAACACACACACAAAACTACAGACCACAGATATATTCACGCATGTTTATAAATGAATGCATAGACATTCAATCGCACACACACACACACACACACACACACACACACACACACACACACACACACACACACACACACACACACACACACACACACACACACACACACACACACACACACCACAGAACAAACGCGCACAACACACACAGGACTTGCCTAGCTGAGTCGATTTTGGTCTAACATGTAAGCATATCCCAAACCTTACCTTAACCATTCAGAGTTAACTTCTTATGGTATAGGGGAAAACGCAGCGCGGCAAATAAAAAAAAATGATATAAAAATCAAACTTTCATTCAATCACACATGTAAGATACTCAATTAAAGCTACGCTCGTTGTGTATCCAGCCAACATGTCAGATTTTAAAAGGGCTTTTCGGCGAAAGCATAAGAAGCTATTATCTGATGATAGCACAATGTCAACAAAGAGAGCAGCATATTTCAACCCTGCAGGCGCTACACAAAACGCTGAAATAAAATATAAATCATGCCTTACCTTTGACGAGCTTCTTTTGTTGGCACTCCAATATGTCCCATAAACATCACAATTGGTCCTTTTGTTCGATTAATTCCGTCCATATATATCCAAAATGTCCATTTATAAAGCCCGTTTGATCCAGAAAAAACAGCTTCCAATTTACGCATGTCACTACAAAATATCTCAAAAGTTACTTGTAAACTTTGCCAAAACATTTCAAACTACTTCTGTAATACAACGTTAGGTATTTTTAAACGTTAATAATCAATCAAATTGAAGACCGGTTTATCTATTTTTAATACAGGACAACAACAAACTGACCCTACATTTCTAGTCTTGCCCAACTCTTAACATTGTTACACTGTTTCAAGATGGCCGTACTTCTTAATTTCACAAAGGAATAACCTCAACCGTTTTCCAAAGACTGGTGACATCCAGTGGAAGCGGAAGGAACAGAAAACAAGTGCCTTAGAAATCCAGTTCCCCAATGAAATCTCATTGAATAGACAATGACCTAAAAAAAAAAAATCTGAATGGTTTGTCCTCGGGGTTTTGCCTGCTACATAACTTCTGTTATACTCACAGACATGATTCAACCAGTTTTAGAAACTTCAGAGTGTTTTCTATCCAAATCTACTAATACTGTGCATATCTATGTTCTTGGCATGAGTAGCAGGAAGTTGAAATTGGGCACGATATTTATCCAAAAGTGAAAATGCTGCCCCCTGTTCCAAAGAGGTTCGCCTGAACTTAACCTGAAACACTTAGAAATGTTACGTTTGCGAAACATGGATGAACGTCTCATTTTGACATGAGACTGTGAGAGCCGGTAGGGGAGAAAGGGCAGGATGAGAGGTGGGGAGGGAGCAGGGGAGAGAAAGAGGAGAGGGGAGAGATTTAGGAGGACAGGGACGTTTTATTACAATCCAATCTTTATTACCCCTCCTCTTATCACACACACACACACACACACACACACACACACACACACCTCATGCTCGAGGATGTTGGTGCAGGCGGGGAGTTAATTACATGTTAGACCTAAATCGACTCAGCTAGGCAGGTCCTGTGTGTGTTGTGTGCATTTGTTCTGTGCGGTGTGTGTGTGCAATTGAATGTCTATGAATTCATTTATAAACATGCATGAATATATCTGTGGTCTACTAGTCTTGTGTGTGGGAGGGTACGTGTGTGCGTGTATGTGTGTGTGTTGTGTTTGATGGAAACGTGGGGAGGTGGTTTGGGTTGCTGGGGAGCTCAAATGAAATAGCTTTTAGTGGTTCTTCGCAGTGCCTACTCCAAATCAACTGTAACGACCTGTGGTGATTATTAAATAAATTAGCCAGCTCTCTCTCTCTCTCTCTCTCTCTCTCTCTCTCTCTCTCTCTCTCTCTCTCTCTCTCTCTCTCTCACCCTCTCTCTCTCTCTCTCTCACCCTCTCTCTCTCTCTCTCTCACCCACTCTCTCTCTCACCCTCTCTCTCTCTCACCCACTCTCTCTCTCTCTCTCTCTCTCTCTCTCTCTCTCTCACCCACTCTCTCTCTCTCACCCTCTCTCTCTCTCTCACCCACTCTCTCTCTCTCACCCTCTCTCTCTCTCTCTCTCTCTCACCCACTCTCTCTCACCCCTCTCTCTCTCTCTCTCTCTCTCTCACCCACTCTCTCTCTCTCTCTCTCTCTCTTTCTCTCTCTCACCCTCTCTATCTCTCACCCACTCTCTCTCTCTCACCCTCTCTCTCTCTCTCTCTCCCAACCTATTTCCCATCCTTTGTTTTGTCTCTGTGCCCTCATGCTCTCTCCTCTCCTCCATCTTGTCGGTGTGCTGAGCAACCAGGTCACCCATTATACAAGTCTGTGTTAGACATCCATCCATGTCCGAGGACGTCGGGAGAGGAGGTGGAAACCGGCCACTAGGGGCAGGAGTTTAGAGATTTTACCTTCAAGTAGGTTTCGGTCTATCTAGGGCTATGTGGATGGGGATGGTGGACCTCTGGTGCCAAAGATTGCATGTTCGAATGCAGTGGTAAAAATAAAAAGTTGTTTTGGAATGATTTCAGAGATCATGCCTAATCTTAAGATTTCAGAGATAATGCTGAATCTTAAGATTTCAGAGATAATGCCCGTTAAGATTTCAGAGATAATGCCTCATTTTAAGATTTCAGAGATAATGCCTAATCTTAAGATTTCAGATATAATGGCTAATTTTAAGATTTTACAGTTAATGTCTAATCTTAAGATTTCAGAGATAATGCCTAATCTTAGAATTTCAGAGATAATGCCCAATCTTAAGATTTCAGAGATAATGCCTAAACTTGACGCTAACCTTTAAAATTCAGAGTTAATGCCTAAAAAAAACATCACAAAAACAGTATTTTATCGCTGGAATTCTAGTGCCAGAGGTTCGAATATCAGCGATAGAACATTGTTTTTTAATTTATTTTTGTTTTGAGCCTATTCCAAGCCTTAACCCTTACCTTAACCATTCAGAGTTAATGCCTAATCTTAACCATAACCTCAAAAATGATTAGTGATGCCTTAACCTTAAACACTTTGAAGTTGAGAACAACTTTGAAATGTGATGTTTGAGAAGCATGGATGAACGTCTAACTCTAATTCACAGTGAGACTGTGAGAGCTTGTTGCAGCTAAGAGCTGCTACTGGTTGGCTTTCCCCTACCATGGTGTAGTGACTGTGTCACTAGGCTGGGCTGGGAAACACTTGGGCATATGCCACATGACTATTTCATTGCTGCTTTACCCCACACCGTACCCACAAGGACTGGTTCTTCAAGATTATGCCACATACACCATAGCTGTGTTGCTACTGTGCCATTGTGGTTTCTCCATGTATCTGATGCTTCTTCAGTGGTGTGTGTGTGTGTGTTTATTTTTTTTATTTCACCTTTATTTAACCAGGTAGGCTAGTTGAGAACAAGTTCTCATTTACAACTGCGACCTGGCCAAGATAAAGCATAGCAGTGTGAACAGACAACACAGAGTTACACATGGAGTAAACAATTAACAAGTCAATAACACAGTAGAAAAAAAAGAGAGTCTATATACATTGTGTGCAAAAGGCATGAGGAGGTAGGCGAATAATTACAATTTTGCAGATTAACACTGGAGTGATAAATGATCAGATGGTCATGTACAGGTAGAGATACTGGTGTGCAAAAGAGCAGAAAAGTAAATATGTAAATAATGTAAACAGTATGGGGATGAGGTAGGTAAAAATGGGTGGGCTATTTACCGATGGACTATGTACAGCTGCAGCGATCGGTTAGCTGCTCAGATAGCAGATGTTTGAAGTTGGTGAGGGAGATAAAAGTCTCCAACTTCAGCGATTTTTGCAATTCGTTCCAGTCACAGGCAGCAGAGAACTGGAACGAAAGGTGGCCAAATGAGGTGTTGGCTTTAGGGATGAACAGTGAGATACACCTGCTGGAGCGCGTGCTACGGGTGGGTGTTGCCATCGTGACCAGTGAACTGAGATAAGGCAGAGCTTTACCTAGCATGCACTAGTAGATGACCTGGAGCCAGTGCGTCTGGCGACGAATATGTAGCGAGGGCCAGCCGACTAGAGCATACAGGTCGCAGTGGTGGGTGGTATAAATAAGCTGCTTTAGTAACAAAACAGATGGCACTGTGATAAACTGTATCCAGTTTGCTGAGTAGAGTATTGGAAGCTATTTTGTAGATGACATCGAGGATCGGTAGGATAGTCAGTTTTACTAGGGTAAGTGTGGCGGCGTGAGTGAAGGAGGCTTTGTTGCGGAATAGAAAGCCGACTCTAGATTTGATTTTAGATTGGAGATGTTTGATATGAGTCTGGAAGGAGAGTTTACAGTCTAGCCAGACACCTAGGTACTTATAGATGTCAACATATTCTAGGTCGGAACCATCCAGGGTGATGATGCTAGTCGGGCGTGCGGGTGCAGGCAGCGAACGGTTGAAAAGCATGCATTTGGTTTTACTAGCATTTAAGAGCAGTTGGAGGCCACGGAAGGAGTGTTGTATGGCGTTGAATCTCGTTTGGAGGTTAGATAGCACAGTGTCCAAGGAAGGGCCGGAAGTATACAGAATGGTGTCGTCTGCGGAGAGGTGGATCAGGGAATCGCCTGCAGCAAGAGCAACATCATTGATATATACAGAGAAAAGAGTCGGCCCGAGAATTGAACCCTGTGGCACCCCCATAGAGACTGCCAGAGGACCGGACAACGTGCCCTCCGATTTGACACACTGAACTCTGTCTGCAAAGTAGTTGGTGAACCAGGCAAGGCAGTCATTAGAAAAACCGAGGCTACTGAGTCTGCCGATAAGAATATGGGTGCACACACACACACACACACACACATACACTTCACAAACACACCCCCTTTTCACACGCACACACAGAGACACACACACTTTTCATTCGCAAACGACCCCACAGTCTGTTACTGAAAGTGGTTACGTATAACAACAACTGTAGCAGTACACACACACACAGGCTCACACACTTATATTGCCACTGCAAGAATGTGGGACATTTTATACTGAGTGACTGGATCAAGAGCGCGGGGGATGGGAGGGAAGGAGATGGGGGGGGGTCGACAAGAAAGAGACACCCAGCAAGAGGGAAAGAGGGAGGCACGGTGGAAGAGAGAGAGAGCTGAGCGAGGAGTAGCATTCCAAAACCGAAGATTTGAATTTGAAAAGAACTTTGTAATGATATGGAGACAGAGGGGGACAGGATAGGGGGCACAGGGAATGACGACGGAGGAGGAAAGCTAAGAACAATAGACTGGGGTGATGAAAGAGCTGATGGATAGAAGGATGACTGAAATGTGAAAATGAGGAAGAGTAGTTTTAACCATAGAATAAAAAATAAAAAATGGATATCTTTAATGGAGACACACACACGTCTACACTCATCTTCCTCATACACTCTCTCACAGAGGACACACACACACACATCTACACTCATCTTCCTCATACACTCTCTCACAGAAGACACACACACACACCCCATCTACACTTATCTTCCTCATACACTCTCTCACAGAGGACACACACACCCCATCTACACTCATCTTCCTCATACACTCTCTCACAGAGGACACACACACACACATCTACACTCATCTTCCTCATACACTCTCTCACAGAGGACACACTCACCCCATCTACACTCATCTTCCTCATCCCACTCTCTCACAGAGGACACACACACACACACCCCATCTACACTCATCTTCCTCATACACTGTCTCACAGAGGACACACACACCCCATCTACACTCATCTTCCTCATACACACCCCCCATCTACACTGTACTTCAATCATACACTCTCTCACAGAGGACACGCACACACCAATCTCATCTTCCTCATACACTCTCTCACAGAGGACGCCCCAATCTACACACACAAACAACAAAAACACACACACACAGAGAGAGAGAGAGATACACACACACACAGAGACACACAGAGACACACAGAGACACACAGAGACACACAGAGACACACACACACACAGAGACACACACACAGAGACACACACACAGAGACACACACACAGAGACACACACACAGAGACACACACACAGAGACACACACACAGAGACACACACACAGACACACACACAGAGACACACACACAGAGACACACAGAGACACACAGAGACACACAGAGACACACAGAGACGTTCCCCAGATTATCTGTTGTAGTTTGTGTATTTACATGTGTTTATTTCAGGAAATGGCTTCCTGAAATCCCTCAAGCAGCTGATTGGTCGACTCCAGGGCTAATTGGAGAGCTGACCCCGCCCCCTCGTCAAGACGCAGCTGTCTCCAATTACCCATTCCTTCTGACACTATATAAAAGCCAGTGTTCTGTTCAGGTAGGGAGATCTCTTCTTTTTGGAGGTAGAGATTTTGCTGGAGGTAGGGATTGCTGAGATTGATTATGATAGAGGTTGATTTTGTTGGAAAGTGGTATGTTCTGTGAGTTTGTTGCTCAGATTTGTTCCCAGGGGGGAAGTTATGTTACGCACGCCTCTATGAAGAGGGAACGCAACACCCTGCTACAACTAAACTCTCCGTGAAGCGAAAAAGGTATGGACTGTAGGTGCAAGTAAGAATGACAACAGGCAGAATGTGGTACCGTTTACAAGGACTTTATTCCTTTACACGGTAATATGGGGAAAAGGGGCTGGACGGAACCAAAGCAAAGAAAGTAAATCTCAAAGCCCCCCCCTCTCCTATCTTACCTGCCTACCCACTACTTACCTAATTTAGCACCACCTGGTGCCCTAACCAAAATACAAGGGGTGGTCCGCCCAGGTCTTACCTAGTGTGTCTAGACAGCGAATATGCTACAGGTATATGTATGCCCGCGGGCCTCTTGCCTAAGCACTCCCTAATTCCCCTTCCCCCTGGGAACAAATGAAACAGAATATTAAACAATTTTAAACAAACTAAGAAACAAAAGGATGTCAAATAAGCTCTATCTGAGCAACAAACTCACAGAACATACCACTTTCCAACAAAATCAACCTCTATCAAAATCAATCTCAGCAATCCCTACCTCCAGCAAAATCTCTACCTCCAAAAAGAAGAGATCTCCCTACCTGAACAGAACACTGGCTTTTATATAGTGTCAGAAGGAATGGGTAATTGGAGACAGCTGCGTCTTGACGAGGGGGCGGGGTCAGCTCTCCAATTAGCCCTGGAGTCGACCAATCAGCTGCTTGAGGGATTTCAGGAAGCCATTTCCTGAAATAAACACATGTAAATACACAAACTACAACACATAATCTGGGGAACGTAACACGCCCACCACAAAAATTGCAAACCTAGTTTTGCAATAATAAATGCCAACGTATCCCCAGTTAGTAAACCCGTGATAGAGCGTCAGCAACCACATTCGCCGAGCCCTTCACATAAGCTATCTGTACATTATATAGCATTAACCCGGTACGGATGCTGACGTATAGGAACAGCGTTCCCCACATCCACATCATGTTCCAAGATGGATGTGCGACTTGGAATGTCCTGAAACACACTGAGAAAACTGTTTATCAATAGGATAAGATCCTTAGTTTGATCATTATCCAAATGTTCCATTTGAGAGGGTAACTTCTTCAGCATCTCTGAATTACATAGGCGTTCACCTTGCTGTAACATATGGCGTAACTCCAACCCGTCCTCCTTATCCTCATCTAGGTCCCAGCCAGGCTTCAGCACCACCGCAGCCACACTGGAGACGGCGGGCTGGACCGGCTTACCTGAGGAACTGTTGGGAGAATCACGTACATAATATGTTTTCAGCATGT
>NC_056442.1:20814302-20834302 GCF_018296145.1 Oncorhynchus tshawytscha | reverse complement strand
ACGTTCTTTGCTTCACGGAAACATGGCTCACTGGAGAGACGCTATCGGAGGCGGTGCAGCCAGCGGGTTTCTCCATGCATCGCGCCGACCGAAACAAACATCTTTCTGGTAAGAAGAGGGGCGGGGGCGTATGCCTTATGGCTAACGAGACATGGTGTGATGAAAGAAACATACAGGTACTCAAATCCTTCTGTTCACCTGATTTAGAATTCCTCACAATCAAATGTCGACCACATTATCTACCAAGAGAATTCTCTTCGATTATAATCACAGCCATATATATCCCCCCCAAGCAGATACATCTATGGCTCTGAACAAACTTTATTTGACTCTTTGCAAACTGGAATCCATTTATCCGGAGGCTGCACTCATTGTAGCTGGGGATTTTAACAAGGCTAATCTGAAAACAAGACTCCCTAAATTTTATCAGCATATCGATTGCGCAACCAGGGGTGGAAAAACCTTGGATCATTGTTACTCTAACTTCCGTGACGCATATAAGGCCCTGCCCCGCCCTCCTTTCGGAAAAGCTGACCACGACTCCATTTTGTTGATCCCTGCCTACAGACAGAAACTAAAAAAAGAAGCTCCCACGCAGAGGTCTCTTCAACGCTGGTCCGACCAAGCTGATTCCACACTCCAAGACTGCTTCCATCACGTGGACTGGGATATGTTTCGTATTGCGTCAGATAACAACATTGACGAATACGCTGATTCGGTGTGCGAGTTCATTAGAACGTGCGTTGAAGATGTCGTTCCCATAGCAACGATTAAAACATTCCCTAACCAGAAACCGTGGATTGATGGCAGCATTTGCGTGAAACTGAAAGCGCAAACCACTGCTTTTAATCAGGGCAAGGTGACTGGTAACATGACCGAATACAATCAGTGCAGCTATTCCCTCCGCAAGGCTATCAAACAAGCTAAGCGTCAGTACAGAGACAAAGTAGAATCTCAATTCAACGGCTCAGACACAAGAGGTATGTGGCAGGGTCTACAGTCAATCACGGACTACAAGGAAACCAGTCCAGTCACGGACCAGGATGTCTTGCTCCCAGGCAGACTAAATAACTTTTTTGCCCGCTTTGAGGACAATACAGTGACACTGACACGGCCTGCAACGAAAACATGCGGACTCTCCTTCACTGCAGCCGAGGTGAGTAAAGACATTTAAACGTGTTAACCCTTGCAAGGCTGCAGGCCCAGACGGCATCCCCAGCCGCGCCCTCAGAGCATGCGCAGACCAGCTGGCCGGTGTGTTTACGGACATATTCAATCAATCCCTATACCAGTCTGCTGTTCCCACATGCTTCAAGAGGGCCACCATTGTTCCTGTTCCCAAGAAAGCTAAGGTAACTGAGCTAAACGACTACTGCCCCGTAGCACTCACTTCCGTCATCATGAAGTGCTTTGAGAGACTAGTCAAGGACCATATCACCTCCACCCTACCTGACACCCTAGAACCACTCCAATTTGCTTGCTTGAAGAAATTCGGCTTGTCACCAAAAGCACTCTCAAACTTCTACAGATGCACAATCGAGAGCATCCTGGCGGGCTGCATCACCGCCTGGTACGGCAACTGCTCCGCCCACAACCGTAAGGCTCTCCAGAGGGTAGTGAGGTCTGTACAACGCATCACCGGCAAACTACCTGCCCTCCGGGACACCTACACCACCCGATGTTACAGGAAGGCCATAAAGATCATCAAGGACAACAACCACCCGAGCCACTGCCTGTTCACCCCGCTATCATCCAGAAGGCGAGGTCAGTACAGGTGCATCAAAGCTGGGACCGAGAGACTGAAAAACAGCTTCTATCTCAAGGCCATCAGACTGTTAAACAGCCACCACTAACATTGAGTGGCTGCTGCCAACACACTGACACTGACTCAACTCCAGCCACTTTAATAATGGGAATTGATGGGAAATGATGTAAAATATATCACTAGCCACTTTAAACAATGCTACCTAATATAATGTTACATACCCTACATTATTCATCTCATATGCATACGTATATACTGTACTCTATATCATCTACTGCATCCTTATGTAATACATGTCTCACTAGCCACTTTAACTATGCCACTTTGTTTACATACTCATCTCATATGTATATACTGTACTCGATACCATCTACTGTATCTTGCCTATGCTGCTCTGTACCATCACTCATTCATATATCTTTATGTACATATTCTTTATCCCCTTACACTGTGTATAAGACAGTAGTTTTGGACTTGTTAGTTAGATTACTTGTTGGTTATTACTGCATTGTCAGAACTAGAAGCACAAGCATTTCGCTACACTCGCATTAACATCTGCTAACCATGTGTATGTGACAAATAAAATTTGATTTGATTTGATTTGGAAGTTAAATGTCTACTGTTCGCTGATGATCTGGTGCTTCTGTCATCAACCAAGGAGGGCCTACAGCAGCACCTAGATCTTCTGTACAGATTCTGTCAGACCTGGGCCCTGACAGTAAATCGCAGTAAGACCAAAATAATGGTGTTCCAAAAAAGGTCCAGTTGCCAGGACCACAAATACTAATTCCATCTCGACACCGTTGCCCTAGAGCACACAAAAAACTATACATACCTTGGCCTAAACATCAGCGCCACAGGTAACTTCCACAAAGCTATGAACGAGGCAAGAAGGGCATTCTATGCCATCAAAAGGAACATAAATTTCAACATACCAATTAGGATCTGGCTAAAAATACTTGAATCAGTCATAGAGCCCATTGCCCTTTATGGTTGTGAGGTCTGGGGTCCACTCACCAACCAAGACTTCACAAAATGGGACAAACACCAAATTGAGACACTGCATGCAGAATTTTGCAAAAATATCCTCCATGTACAACGAAAAACACCAAATAATGCACGCAGAGCAGAATTAGGCCGATACCCGCTAACTATCAAAACCCATGATTTTTTTATGATTTTCGAGAGAAGATCCAGATCTCAGGGAATTAGACCAAAGTTCTCAATTGGTACAAAATATATAGAGTACTGCACACACTACAATTACTTAGGTTTAAAAATAAGTTCAACTGGACACCATAATGAGGCAGTGAATGAGCTGAAAGAGAAAGCACGCAGGGCATTCTACGCCATTAAAAAGCTAATTCAATGAACCAATTGCACTTTATGGCAGCGAGGTTTGGGGTCCACTTGCAAAACAAGATTTCTCCAAATGGGACAAACACCCCATTTGAAACCCTGCATGCAGAGTTCTGTAAGATTCTCCTACATGTCCAGAGGAAAACTACAAACAATGCATGCAGGGCAGAATTAGGCCAATATCCACTAATAGTAAAAACTCAAAAAAGAGCAATTAGGTTTTGGAAACATCTAAAATACAGTGACCCCCTCTCATATCATTACCAAGCCCTGCAATGCCAAGAGCTGAGCAAAGAAAAGAGTCCCCTCATCCAGCTGGTCCTGGGGAGTTCACAAACCTGTTCTACTAACGCACTGAAGCCTCAGGACCAGACCATCCAATCAATCAGGATAAACCACATTACAACACAGTCAAAACAAAACTATATTGCTTATTGGGAAACACAAGCACAAACACAAAGCAAAATGCAGTGCTATCTGGCCCTAAATCGACAGTACACCGTGGCTAAATATTTGACCATGGTTACTGATCAAAACCTTAGAAAGACCCTTGACAAAGTACAAGCTCAGTGAGCACAGCCTTGCCATTGGGAAGGGAAGACACAGGAAAACCTGGCTCCCTGTAGAGGAAAGGCTGTGCAACCACTGCACAACAGCAGAACCTGAGATGGAGCTGCATTTCCTTACAAAATGTAAAAAATATAAAACAATTAGAGAGTGTCATTTCCCAAAATAAATTTGAAACCCTTCTTCAAGTTTTCAAAGACATCTCTGATGAGAGTAGGCTACCCGTCCTGTTGGGGGAGCTGTGGGTTGGCAGTGCACTACATTGCTGCCTGCCATAAGTTGAGGGACAGTGTCTGACAGACCAATCAACCTGCACATGTACTCTTACTTTATGCTTATTGTTATTGTTGAATGTATGGTTATTTTGACACTTGGTTATTGTTGTTACTGTTGTCCTGTTGACAATTTTGATTCTCATTTTTATTTATTTTTATATTGTAAATATCCAAAATAAGCTTTGGCAATATGTACATTGTTACGTCATCTCATCCAAGATGGCATAGCAGTTCAGACGTCTTTTGTCCTCGTCTTGTCGTGTCCCGTATATATATATATATTTACAACTTTTTTCACCTACCTTTTTATATATATTTTTTAATTTTCCATAAACTCATCTTCAAAACACTCTCCTGCAACCCGCCTCACCAATTTATATTTATAAAAAAAGTATTATTTACCTCAAATCTGTAATCCTCCAAGAAGCTAGCCAGAAACTAGCCAGAAGCTAGCCAGAAGCTAGCCAGGAGCTAGCCAGAAGCTAGCCAGAAGCTAATCCAGAAGCTAATCCAGAAGCTAATCAGAAGCTAGTTAGCTTCTTTACTGGCTAATCGTTAGTATTCAGCCAACCACGGTTTGTGGTCATCAGCTATCCTTTAGCTCGAAAATCTATCGCCAGTTTTGTACGGCACAGCGCGGTTCGGAACGGAACATACCGGACCAATTTTTCTCTCCATGTCCCTGGATTTCAACCGCTAACTCTGGACATTCATACCTGGATCTCACAGCTAGCTAGCTGCTATCCGTGTGACTATCGGCTTTCGTCGATTCCGGAGCAAACATCAATTATTCCGGAGCTAGCCAGCTGAAGAGTTCCATCAATCACTCCTGGGCTACAATCACCTATCCAGACCCATTTTACTGCCTATGCGGAGCCCCACCGGGCCTTCTCAACTGGACTGCCGACGTTATGTACCCGAAGGAGTTATCCGGCTGGCTCCTCCGTTGCGACGTTACCTGAACGCCCATCTGCGGCCCGCTAACCGTTAGCTGTCTTATCGGCTGCTATCTGAATAGACAATCGGACAATTTATTGTTTATTTTTTATTTTTTATTATTATCATTTTTTCTTCTTGGGCCTCTATAACTATATCTATTGTTGTTGTTGTTTTTTGTGATTTTGATTCATCCCCTCTACCACACGGAACCCCACTAATCTACTGACGGAACGCAAGAGGTGACTAATAACAGACCTCCATCCTATGCTAGCTTGCTACCGATGGCCTGGCTAGCTGTCTAAATCGCCGTAACCCCCAACCAATCCTCTCTACTCACTGGACACTTTTGATCACTCGACTAAGCATGCCTCTCCTTAATGTCAATATGCCTTGTCCATTGCTGTTCTGGTTAGTGTTTATTGGCTTATTTCACTGTAGAGCCTCTAGTCCTGCTCACTATACCTTATCCAACCTATTAGTTCCACCACCCACACATGCAATGACATCTCCTGGTTTCAATGATGTTTCTAGAGACAATATCTCTCTCTTCATCACTCAATACCTAGGTTTACCTCCACTGTA
This sequence comes from Oncorhynchus tshawytscha, assembly GCF_018296145.1. Taxonomy (NCBI): domain Eukaryota; kingdom Metazoa; phylum Chordata; class Actinopteri; order Salmoniformes; family Salmonidae; genus Oncorhynchus; species Oncorhynchus tshawytscha. The sequence goes on along the minus strand of NC_056442.1, from coordinate 20,828,815 downwards.
TTCACATCCTACCATACCTTTGTCTGTACATTATACCTTGATGCTATTTTATCGCCCCCAGACACCTCCTTTTACACTCTGTTCCAGACATTCTAGACGACCAATTCTTATTGCTTTTAGCCGTACCCTTATTTTACTCCTCCTCTGTTCCTCTGGCGATGTAGAGGTGAATCCAGGCCCTGCAGTGCCTAGCTCCACTCCTATTCCCCAGGCGCTCTCTTTTGACGACTTCTGTAACCGTAATAGCCTTGGTTTCGTGCATATTAACATTAGAAGCCTCCTCCCTAAGTTTGTTCTATTCACTGCTTTAGCACACTCTGCCAACCCGGATGTTCTAGCTGTGTCTGAATCCTGGCTTAGGAAGACCACCAAAAATTCTGAAATTTTAATCCCAAACTACAACATTTTCAGACAAGATAGAACTGCCAAAGGGGGCGGTGTTGCAATCTAGGGCAAAGATAGCCTGCAGAGTTCTGTCCTACTAACCAGGTCTGTACCCAAACAATTTGAACTTCTACTTTTAAAAATCCACCTCTCTAAAAACAAGTCTCTCACCGTTGTCGCCTGCTATAGACCACCCTCTGCCCCCAGCTGTTCTCTGGACACCATATGTGAATTTATTGCCCCCCCATCTATCTTCAGAGCTCGTGCTGCTAGGCGACCTAAACTGGAACATGCTTAACACCCCAGCCATCCTACAATCTAAACTCGATGCCCTCAATCTCACAAATTATCAATGAACCTACCAGGTACCTCCCCAAAGCCTTAAACACGGGCACCCTCATAGATATCATCCTAATCAACTTGCCCTCTAAATACACCTCTGCTGTCTTCAACCAAGATCTCAGCGATCACTGCCTCATTGCCTGCATCCGTAATGGGTCAGCGGTCAAACAACCTCCACTCATCACTGTCAAACGCTCCCTGAAACACTTCAGCGAGCAGGCCTTTCTAATCGACCTGGCCGGGGTATCCTGGAAGGATATTGATCTCATCCCGTCAGTAGAGGATGCCTGGATATTTTTCTTAAATGCCTTCCTAACCATCTTAAATAAACATGCCCCATTCAAGAAATTTAGAACCAGGAACAGATATAGCCCTTGGTTCTCCCCAGACCTGACTTCCCTTAACCAACACAAAAACATCCTATGGCATTCTGCATTAGCATCGAACAGCCCCCGTGATATGCAGCTGTTCAGGGAAACTAGAAACCATTATACACAGGCAGTTAGAAAGGCTAGCTTTTTCAAGCAGAAATTTGCTTCCTGCAACACTAACTCAAAAAAGTTCTGGGACACTGTAAAGTCCATGGAGAATAAGAACACCTCCTCCCAGCTGCCCACTGCACTGAAGATAGGAAACACTGTCACCACTGATAAATCCACCATAATTGAGAGTTTCAATAAGCATTTTTCTACGGCTGGCCATGCTTTCCACCTGGCTACTCCTACCCCGGTCAACAGCACTGCACCCCCCCACAGCAACTCGCCCAAGCTGCGGTCATCCCCCTCTTCAAAGGGGGGGACAATCTTGACCCAAACTGCTACAGACCTATATCTATCCTACCATGTCTTTCTAAGGTCTTCGAAAGCCAAGTCAACAAACAAATTACCGACCATTTCGAATCTCACCATACCTTCTCTGCTATGCAATCTGGTTTCAGAGCTGGTCATGGGTGCACCTCTGAAACGCTCAAGGTCCTAAACGATATCTTAACCGCCATCGATAAGAAACATTACTGTGCAGCCGTATTCATTGATCTGGCCAAGGCTTTCGACTCTGTCAATCACCACATCCTCATCGGCAGACTCGACAGCCTTGGTTTCTCAAATGATTCCCTCGCCTGGTTCACCAACTACTTCTCTGATAGAGTTCAGTGTGTCAAATCGGAGGGACTGCTGTCCGGACCTCTGGCAGTCTCTATGGGGGTGCCACAGGGTTCAATTCTTGGACCGACTCTCTTCTCTGTATACATCAATGAGGTCGCTCTTGCAGCTGGTGATTCTCTGATCCACCTCTACACAGACGACACCATTCTGTATACTTCTGGCCCTTCTTTGGACACTGTGTTAACAACCCTCCAGGCAAGCTTCAATGCCATACAACTCTCCTTCCGTGGCCTCCAATTTCTCTTAAATACAAGTAAAACTAAATGCATGCTCTTCAACCGATCGCTACCTGCACCTGCCCGCCTGTCCAACATCACTACTCTGGACGGCTCTGACTTAGAATACGTGGACAACTACAAATACTTAGGTGTCTGGTTAGACTGTAAACTCTCCTTCCAGACCCATATCAAACATCTCCAATCCAAAGTTAAATCTAGAATTGGCTTCCTATTTCTCAACAAAGCATCCTTCACTCATGCTGCCAAACATACCCTTGTAAAACTGACCATCTTACCAATCCTCGACTTTAGCGATGTCATTTACAAAATAGCCTCCAATACCCTACTCAACAAATTGGATGCAGTCTATCACAGTGCAATCCGTTTTGTCACCAACGGCCCATATACTACCCACCATTGCGACCTGTACGCTCTCGTTGGCTGGCCCTCGTTTCATACTCGTCGCCAAACCCACTGGCTCCATGTCATCTACAAGACCCTGCTAGGTAAAGTCCCCGCTTATCTCAGCTCGCTGGTCACCATAGCATCTCCCACCTGTAGCACACGCTCCAGCAGGTATATCTCTCTAGTCACCCCCAAAACCAATTCTTTCTTTGGCCGCCTCTCCTTCCAGTTCTCTGCTGCCAATGACTGGAACGAACTACAAAAATCTCTGAAACTGGAAACACTTATCTCCCTCACTAGCTTTAAGCACCAACTGTCAGAGCAGCTCACAGATTACTGCACCTGTACATAGCCCACCTATAATTTAGCCCAAACAACTTTCCCTACTGTATTTAACTTATTTATTTATTTTGCTCCTTTGCACCCCATTATTTTTATTTATAATTTGCACATTCTTCCATTGCAAATCTACCATTCCAGTGTTTTACTTGCTATATTGTATTTACTTTGCCACCATGGCCTTTTTTTGCCTTTACCTCCCTTATCTCACCTCATTTGCTCACATCGTATATAGACTTGTTTATACTGTATTATTGACTGTATGTTTGTTTTACTTCATGTGTAACTCTGTGTCGTTGTATGTGTCGAACTGCTTTGCTTTATCTTGGCCAGGTCGCAATTGTAAATGAGAACTTGTTCTCAACTTGCCTACCTGGTTAAATAAAGGTGAAATAAATAAATACAGAGAGAGAGAGAGAGAGAGAGAGAGAGAGAGAGAGAGGGGGGGGGGGGATAGAGAGATATGGGGTAGATGTAGCCTTCAATACATTAGCCTATAGGTGAACAGAAACAGTTGGGACGATTCTTTGCCTAGGAATATTGGATTCCATGTTGAGTGTGTGTATGCAATGTCACTGTGTCATTGGTAATGCTGATCCCTCAGCCACTCTGTTGGGAGCCTGATGGTTTGTGTGAAAGCTCCTGTGAGGATGCCTTTGGTGTGTGTCTCCTAGCTAGCTAATGATTATCTGCATGGTAGTTAGTCCTCTGTATCGATCCCAGAGCTCTCTCTCTCTCTTTCGCTCTCTCTCTCTCGTTCTCTGTTCATTCTACCTTCACTCATTTAACACCACCTAAAAAATGCAGATTCCGTTCATGAAGGGGCCCTCCTCAACCACACACACGGGGACACACGGGCCCTGCTCGCGTCACCGTGTGCCACTGCAGTGCCCCCCTACCCAGCGGTCGTCACGTGACCGCGCAGGCCCTAGCAACAGCCAGTGAGAGAGCGAAAGCCGTAGACTGGCGAAAGAGAAGGACTGACAGGAGCAAGACACTAGAGAGAGAGGGAGAGAGAGAGGGAGAGAGAGAGAGAGAGAGAGGAGGGAGGGAGAGGAGAGAGAGGGGAGGGAGAGAGAGAGGGAGAGGGAGAGGAGAGAGAGGGAGGGAGAGAGAGAGAGGGGGGAGGGAGAGAGGGGGAGGGAGAGGGAGAGAGAGAGAGGGAGGGAGGGAGGGAGAGGGGAGAGAGAGAGAGGGAGAGGGGGGAGGAGAGGGAGAGAGAGGGAGAGGGAGAGAGAGGAAGGGAGAGAGAGAGGAGAGAGGAGAGAGGAGAGGGAGGGAGGGAGAGGGAGAGAGAGAGGGGAGGGAGGGAGAGGGAGAGGAGAGGGAGGGAGAGAGAGAGAGAGGGAGGGAGGAGGGAGAGAGAGGAGAGGAGAGAGAGAGAGGGAGGGAGGGAGAGAGAGGGAGGGAGAGAGAGAGAGAGAGAGGGAGGGAGGGAGAGGGAGAGGAGAGAGAGAGAGAGAGAGAGAGAGAGGGAGAGAGAGAGGAAGGGAGGGGGAAGGGAGCGGAGCATTAATAAGTAATGTGCCCGACAGTTTGAAACGCTCCTGGATAGCATTGCGGTGACGGAGGCAGCATCATTTGCATGTGGTCCAAGAACAAAACCCTCCCTCCTGCCTAACCGAGACGCAATGTCCTCCCTCTCTCTCTCAACGCGTCTTTATCCGTCCCCTTCGTCTATTTGTCACGGTCTACCGGTCTCCATGCTTCCCACTTCGTCTCTCTTCCATCGTGTGTCTTTTGATTCCTCCCCTGTAGTTGTCTCTGTTGTTGTTGTTGATCTGTTGTTACCCCCCTCCACCAAACCACCCGGGCGGTGGGCACTCTTGCCTTAACGTGTGTTTTACTTCAGTTGCCGTTGAGTTTTTATTTTTTTTCCCCTCTCTCTTTTTCTTCCCCCTTTTACTTGGAGACGATTTGTTGAAAGTGGCAGCCGTATAGATGAGGATATATTTAGCCATGCCTTGTCTTGCCTCCCCTCCTCCCTCCCCTCTCGCAACCGTCTCTCGAAGACGATGGGGGTTTCCTTCCACGTTCAAAACGTACTGTGAAGCAGAAATGCTTGGGGCTGAAAAATATGTGTGTGTGTGTGTGTGTGTGTGTGTTTGTGTGTGTGTGTGTGTGTGTGTGTGTGTGTGTGTGTGTGTGTGTGTGTGTGTGTGTGTGTGCGCGTGCGTGCGTGCGGTTTGGGACCCTTTAGCGTCGGCGTTTGGGCCTAAAGACACACACACACACACAAACACACATACACACACACACATTCAATAGCAGCTTTATTCTGCACTCGACCCTGCCCCGGGCTGAGCAGCCAAACACACTCCATTACTTACAGGGCCTCCTGAAAGAGGAGGAGAGGGGAGGAAGGAGAGACAGAGTGAGGGAGATGTGGGGCAGAGGGGGATTTTTTAGGTTCTTCCATAGTGGGGTAGACCACTATGCACACACACACACACACACGCACACACAGAGACACACACACAGGCACACAAACTCCTGGAGGCGGAGACAGACTAGACAATAATTGATCTGCTCTCCCAAAAGGAAAGGCTCGCATGCGAGGAGAGGAGGGAATTGTTTGTGCACATGTGTGGTGAATATGCCTGCAGCCTCCCGTCCTCTCTTTCCTCTTTCTGCCTCTCCCTCCATCCATCTCCATCTGCCCTCCTCCCTGTGGGGTCAGCCGTTTCTCTCCTCCGCTGACTCTCTCCGTCCGGGGCCCAGCCAGTCTCCCTTAACGACAGGTGTGTCGCTCTCGCGCTCTGATTTCACAGAAAGCAAAACAGGGTATAATCGGATAAATAGCAAATGCCCCTGAAAAGTGAGCTAAAGGGGCGAGGAGGGAACGGAGGGAGGATCTCTACCCTGTCGGAGATGGGCCAGATCAGATCCTGACCAAACACAGACTCGGCGACCACCGACTGGCTATAGAAAAAGGGAGACATGGCTACCCAAAAAGGAGAGTCTTTCTGGTCACGGCTCCGACAAAGGAGGTAGAGACAGAAGATCCACTTGTTCCTCTACTGTGAGAAGTACTCCCAAATACGGTCATATTCTTTCAAGAAAGCATCTCAGTCAGTTCCTAACGTCTGCGCATTTACTGGGAATTGCTCTGGGTGAGGGAGAAACCGCAAATATGACTGCCAGACATGTCTATAATTAACCTGAGGGACAGCCCAATGACCATTCATTGCCTGAAGTATTTATGGTACTGTGTATAACTTGCGTAGCCTGCATTTGGTTGTTTATTTTGTGAGCCGCTGGTTCTTTTTCTTGGGGTGATGTTAAATGTGTCGGCCGACGTTTCCGCAACACAACAGCAGTAGTGTTATTCCTGTATACACCCTTATGTTTACTATTAGTAGTACCACTGAAATTAACTGTTTTACTACTCACCCTCGCATTGTACTGAGAGAGAGAGAGAGAGAGAGAGGAAAGAGAGACATCCCATGATGAAGAGAGCGAGTGGGGGGGGTGAAGAGACAGAAGGCCTCAGCCATCATCACTAGGAACACTCCACTACTGATGGTTCCAGGGGGAGGTGAGGAGGGGGGAAAACAGTTCTCTGCTCATCAATAAGATTAAAGAGAAGGCCTTGTCCACCTCCTCCTCTTAGCCTTACCCCCTTTCAGTGCACACTTTCACTTTCCTCTCTCTCCCTCTGCATTCCACTCTCTCCCTCTCCACTGCTTTCCTCGCTCCCCCTCTCCTCTGCTCTCTCTCCCTCTCCTCTTCTTTCCTCGCTCCCCCTCTCCTCTGCTCTCTCTCCCCTTCTTTCCTCGCTCCCCCTCTCCTCTGCTCTCTCTCCCTCTCCTCTGCTTTCCTCGCTCCCCCTCTCCTTTGCTCTCTCTCCCTCTCCTTTCCCTGCTCCCCCTCTCCTCTCCTCTCTCTCTCTCCCTCTCCTTTCCTTGCTCCCCCCTCTTCTCCTCTACTCTCTCTCCCTCTGCTTTCCCCTATCTCCCTCTGCTTTCCCCTCTCCCTCTCCTCTTCCTCTCTCTCCCTCTGCTTTCCCCTCTCTCCCTCTCCTTTCCTCTCCTTTCCTCTCTCTCCCACTCCTTTCCTCTCTCTCCCTCTCCTTTCCTCTCCTTTCCTCTCTCTCCCTCTCCTTTCCTCTCTCTCCCTCTCCTTTCCTCTCTCTCCCTCTCCTTTCCTCTCTCTCCCTCTCCTTTCCTCTCTCTCCCTCTCCTTTCCTCTCTCTCCCTCTCCTTTCCTCTCTCTCCCTCTCCTTTCCTCTCTCTCCCTCTCCTTTCCTCTCTCCCTCTGCTTTCCTCTCTCTTCCTCTCCATCTCCTTTCCTCTCTCTCCCTCTGCTTTCCCCTATCTCCCTCTGCTTTCCCCTCTCTCCCTATCCTCTTCCTCTCTCTCCCTCTGCTTTCCCCTCTCTCCCTCTCCTTTCCTCTCCTTTCCTCTCTCTCCCTCTCCTTTCCTCTCTCTCCCTCTCCTTTCCTCTCTCTCCCTCTCCTTTCCCTCTCTCTCCCTCCTTTCACCTCTCTCCATCTCCTTTCCTCTCTCTCCTCTCCTTTCCTCTCTCCCTCTGCTTTCCTCTCTCTTCCTCTCCATCTCTTTCCTCTCTCTCCCTCTCCTTTCCTCTCTCCCTCTGCTTTCCTCTCTCTTCCTCTCCATCTCCTTTCCTCTCTCTCCCTCTCCTTTCCTCTCTCTCTCTCCCTCTCCTTTCCTCTCTCCCTCTGCTTTCCTCTCTCTTCCTCTCCTTTCCTCTCTCTTCCTCTCCTTTCCTCTCTCTCCCTCTGCTTTCCATTCTTTCCTCTCCTCTTCTTTCCTCTCTCTTCCTCTCTTTTCCTCCCTCCCTCTATTTCTTCCCTCCCCCTCTGCTCTCCTCTCTCTCTCTCTCCTCTCCTTTCCTCTCTCTCCCTCTCCTTTCCTCTCTCTCCCTCTGCTTTGCTTTCTTCTTTCTTTCCCTCTCCTCTCCTTGCCTCTCTCTCCCTCCACTTTCCTTTCTTTCCCTCTCCTCTCCTTTCCTCTCTCTCCCTCTCCTCTCCTTTCCTCTATCTCCCTCTGATTTCCTCTCTCTCACTCTCCTCTCCTTTCCTCTCTCCCTCTCTTTCCTCCCTCTCCTCTGCTTTCCCCTCTTTCCCTCTCTTTTCTCCCTCCCCCTCTGTTTTCCTCTCTCTCCCACTCCTCTCTCTTCCTCTCTCCCTCTCTTTCCACCACCCCCCTCTACTTTCCTCTCTTTCCCTCTCCTCTCCTTTCCTCTTTCCCTCTCTCTCGTCTCCTCTTTCTCTCTCCCCTCTCCTCTCCTTTCCTCTCTCTCCCCTCTCCTGTCCTCTCTCTCCCTCTGCTTTCCCTTCTTTCCCTCTCCACTCCTTTCCTCTCTCTCCCTCTGATTTATTCTCTCTCTCTCCCTCTGCTTTCCCCTCTCTCCCCTCCTCTCCTCTCTCCCCTCTCCTTTCCTCTCTCTCCCTCTCCTTTCCTCTCTCTCCCTCTCTCTCCCCCCTCTGCTTTCTCTCCCTCTCCCACTCCCTCTTCATCTCCTTTCCTCTCTCTCTCCCTCTCCTCCTCTTTCCTCTCTCTCTCTCTCCCTCTGTTTTCCTTTCTTTACCTCTCCTCTCTTTCCTCTCTCCCTCTCCTTCCTCCCCTCTCGCCCTCTGCTTTCCTCCCTCCCCCTCTGCTTTCCTCTATCTCCCTCTCCTTTCCTCCCTCTCCCCTCTGCTTTCCTCTCTCCCTCTCTTTCCTCCCTCCCCTCTGCTTTCCTCTATCTCCCTCTCATTTCCTCTCGCTCCCTCTCTTTCCTCCCTCCCCCTCTCCTTTCCTCTCTCTCCCTCTCCTCTCCTCTCCTTTCCTCTCTCTCCCTCTCCTTTCCTCTCCCTCCCTCTGCTTTCCTCTCTCTCCTCTCCACTCCTTTCCTCTCTCTCGCTCCCTCTCCTCTTCTTTCCTCTCCTCTCTCTCCCTCTGCGTTCCTTTCTTTCCCTCTTCATCCTCTCTCTCCCTCTCCTCTTCTCTCTCTCACTCTCCTCTGCTTTCCCCTCTCCCTCTCCTTTCCTCTCTCCCTCTGCTTTCCTCTCTCTTCCTCTCCTCTCCTTTTCTCTCTCTCCCTCTCCTCTCATTTCCTCTCTCTCTCTCCCTCTCCTTTCCTCTCTCTCCCTCTGCTTTCCTTTCTTTCCCTATCCACTCCTTTCCTCTTTCTCCCTATGATTTATTCTCTCTCACTCCCTCTGCTTTCCCCTCTCTCCCCTCCTCTCCTCTCTCTCCCTCTCCTTCCTCTCTCTCCCTCTGCTTTCCCCTCTCTCCCTCTCCTTTCCTCTCTCTCCCTCTCCTCTCCTTTCCTCTCTCTCCCTCTCCTTTCCTCTCCCTCCCTCTGCTTTCCACTCTCTCCCTCTCCACTCCTTTCCTCTCTCTCACTCCCTCTCCTCTTCTTTCCTCTCTCTCCCTCTGCTTTCCTTTCTTTCCCTCTCCTCTCATTTCCTCTCTCTCCCTCTCCTTTCCTCTCTCTCCCTCTGCTTTCCTTTCTTTCCCTCTCCTCTCCTTTCCTCTCTCCCTCTCTTTCCTCCCTCACCCTCTGCTTTCCTCTCTCTCCCTCTCCTTTCCTCTCTCACCCTCTGCTTTCCTCTCTCTTCCTCTCCTTTCCTCTCTCTCCCTCTCCTGTCCTCTTTCCCTGTCTTTCCTCCCTCCCCCTCTGCTTCCCTCTGTCTCCCTCTCCCCTCCTTTTCTCTCTCCCTCTCTTTCCTCCCTCCCCTCTGCTTTCCTCTCTCTCTCTCTCCCCTCCGTTCCTCTCTCTTCCTCTCCCCTCTTCCTTTCTCTCCCTTTCCTGTTCCTCTTTCCCTCTCTTTCCTCCCTCCCCCCTCTGCTTTCCTCTGTCTCCCTCTCCTTTCCTCTCTCCCTCTCCTGTCCTCTTTCCCTGTCTTTCCTCCCTCCCCCTCTGCTTTCCTCTCTCTTCCTCTCCCCTCCTTTCCTCTCTCCCTCTCTTTCCTCCCTCCCCCTCTGCTTTCCTCTCTCTTCCTCTCCCCTCCTTTCCTCTCTCCCTCTCTTTCCTCCCTCCCCTCTGCTTTCCCCTCTCTCCCTCTCTTTTCTCCCTCCCCCTCTGTTTTCCTCTCTCTCCCCTCCTCTCTCTTCCTCTCTCCCTCTCTTTCCACCACCCCCCCTCTGCTTTCCTCTCTTTCCCTCTCCTCTCCTTTCCTCTTTCCCTCTCCTCTCTCCTCTCCTCTTTCTCTCCCCCTCTCCTCTCCTTTCCTCTCTCTCCCTCTCCTGTCCTCTCTCTCCCCCTCTGCTTTCCCTCTTTCCCTCTCCATCTCCTTTCCTCTCTCTCCCTCTGATTTATTCTCTCTCTCTCCTCTGCTTTCCCCTCTCTCCCCCTCCTCTCCTCTCTCTCCCTCTCCTTTCCTCTCTCTCCCTCTCCTTTCCTCTCTCTCCCTCTCCTTTCCTCTCCCTCCCTCTGCTTTCTACTCACTCCCTCTTCATCTCCTTTCCTCTCTCTCGCTCCCTCTCCTCCTCTTTCCTCTCCTCTCTCTCCCTCTGTTTTCCTTTCTTTACCTCTCCTCTCCTTTCCTCTCTCCCTCTCCTTCCTCCCTCGCCCTCTGCTTTCCTCCCTCTCCCTCTCCATTCCTGTCTCTCCCTCTCCTTTCCTCCCTCCCCCTCTGCTTTCCTCTCTCCCTCTCTTTCCTCCCTCCCCCTCTGCTTTCCTCTATCTCCCTCTCATTTCCTCTCGCTCCCTCTCTTTCCTCCCTCCCCCTTTCCTCTTTCCTCTCTCTCCCTCTCCTCTCCTCTCCTTTCCTCTCTCTCTCCCTCTCCTTTCCTCTCCCTCCCTCTGCTTTCCTCTCTCCCTCTCCTTCCTTTCCTCTCTCTCGCTCCCTCTCCTCTTCTTTCCTCTCCCCTCTCTCTCCCTCTCGTTCCTTTCTTTCCCTCTTCATCCTCTCTCTCCCTCTCCTCTTCTCTCTCTCACTCTCCTCTGCTTTCACCTCTCCCTCTCCTTTCCTCTCTCCCTCTGCTTTCCTCTCTCTTCCTCTCCTCTCCTTTTCTCTCTCTCCCTCTCCTCTCATTTTCTCTCTCTCCCTCTCCTCTCCTTTCCTCTCTCTCTCTCCCTCTCATTTCCTCTCTCTCCCTCTGCTTTCCTTTCTTTCCCTATCCACTCCTTTCAAAACTATGATTTATTCTCTCTCCTCCCTCTGCTTTCCCCTCTCTCCCCTCCTCTCCTCTCTCTCCCTCTCCTTCCTCTCTCTCCCTCTGCTTTCCCCTCTCTCCCTCTCCTTTCCTCTCTCTCCCTCTCCTCTCCTCTCCTTTCCTCTCTCTCCCTCTCCTTTCCTCTCCCTCCCTCTGCTTTCCTCTCTCTCCCTCTCCACTCCTTTCCTCTCTCTAGCTCCCTCTCCTCTTCTTTCCTCTCCTCTCTCTCCCTCTGCTTTCCTTTCTTTCCCTCTTCATCTCCTTTCCTCTCTCTCCCTCTCCTTTCCTCTCTCTCGCTCCCTCTCCTCCTCTTTCCTCTCCTCTCTCTCCCTCTGCTTTCCTTTCTTTACCTCTCCTCTCCTTTCCTCTCTCCCTCTCCTTCCTCACCCTCTGCTTTCCTCTCTCTCCCTCTCCTTTCCTCTCTCACCCTCTGCTTTCCTCTCTCTTCCTCTCCTTTCCTCTCTCTCCCCTCTCCTGTCCTCTTTCCCTGTCTTTCCTCCCTCCCCCTCTGCTTCCCTCTGTCTCCCTCTCCCCTCTCCTTTTCTCTCTCCCTCTCTTTCCTCCCTCCCCCTCTGCTTTCCTCTCTCTCTCTCTCCCCTCCGTTCCTCTCTCTTCCTCTCCTTTCCTTTCTCTCCTTTCCTGTCCTCTTTCCCTCTCTTTCCTCCCTCCCCCTCTGCTTTCCTCTGTCTCCCTCTCCTTTCCTCTCTCTCCCTCTCCTGTCCTCTTTCCCTCTCTTTCCTCCCTCCCCCTCTGCTTTCCTCTATCTCTCTCCTTTCCTCTCCCCCTCCTTTCCTCTCTCCCTCTCTTTCCTCCCTCCCCCTCTGCTTTCCTCTCTCTTCCTCTCCTTTCCTCTCTCCCTCTCTTTCCTCCCTCCCCCTCTGCTTTCCCTCTCTCTCCCTCTCTTTTCTCCCTCCCCCCTCTGTTTCCTCTCTCTCCCTCCTCTCTCTTCCTCTCTCCCTCTCTTTCCACCACCCCCTCTACTTTCCTCTCTTTCCCTCTCCCTCTCCTTTCCTCTTTCCCTCTCCTCTCCCTCTCCTCTTTTCTCTCCCCCTCTCCTCTCCTTTCCTCTCTCTCCCTCTCCTGTCCTCTCTCTCCCTCTGCTTTCCCTTCTTTCCCTCTCCCTCCTTTCCTCTCTCTCCCTCTGATTTATTCTCTCTCTCTCCCTCTGCTTTCCCTCTCTCCCCTCCTCTCCCTCTCTCTCCCTCTCCTTTCCTCTCTCTCCCTCTCCTTTCCTCTCTCTCCCTCTCCTTTCCTCTCTCTCCCTCTGCTTTCCTCCCTCCACTCCCTCTTCCCTCTCCTTTCCTCTCCCCCTTCTCCTCTCCCTCTCCTCCTCTTTCCCTCTCCTTCCTCCCTCCCTCTGTTTTCCTTTCTTTACCTCTCCTCTCCTTTCCTCTCTCCCTCTCCTTCCTCCCTCCCCCTCTGCTTTCCTCTATCTCCCTCCTCCTTTCCTCTATCTCTCCCTCTCCTTTCCTCCCTCCCCCTCTGCTTTCCTCTCTCCCTCTCCTTTCCTCTCCCCTCTCTCCTGTCTCTTTCCCTCTCTTTCCTCCCTCCCCTCTGCTTTCCTCTCTCTCTCCCTCTCCTTTCCTCTCTCTCCCTCTCTTTCCTCTCTCTCCCTCTCTTTCCTCCTTTCCCCTCTCTGCTTTCCTCTGTCTCCCTCTTCTTTCCTCTCCTCTTTCCTCCCTCTGCTTTCCTTTCTTTCCCTCTCTTTCCTCTCTCTCCCTCTCCTCTTCTCTCTCTCACTCTCCTCTGCTTTCACCTCTCCCTCTCCTTTCCTCTCTCTCCCTCTGCTTTCCTTTCTCTTCCTCTCCTCTCCTTTTCTCTCTCTCCCTCTCCTCTCATTTTCTCTCTCTCCCTCTTTCCTCTCCTTTCCTCCCTCTCTCCCTCTCATTTCCTCTCTCTCCCTCTGCTTTCCTTTCTTTCCTCCCCCCCTCTGCTTTCCTCTATCTCCCTCTGATTTATTCCTCTCTCCTCCCTCTGCTTTCCCCTCTCTCCCCCCCCCTCTTTCCTCTCTCTCCCTCTCCTTTCCTCTCTCTCCCTCTGCTTTCCCTCTCTCCCTCTCCCTCTCCTTCCTCTCTCCCTCTCTCCTCTTTCCTCTCCCCTCTGCTTTCCTCTCTCTCCTCTCCTTTCCTCTCCTCCCCTCTGCTTTCCTCTCTCTCCCTCTCTGCTTTCCTCTCTCTCCCCCCTCTCTATCTCCCTCTATCCCTCCCCCTCTGCTTCCTCCTCCCCCTCTCTCCCTCTCTTTCCTCTCTCCCTTTTCCTCTCTCCCATCTCCTTTCCTCTCTCTCCCCTCTTTCCTCTCTCTCCTCTGCTCCTCTCTCCTCTCCTTTCCTCCCTCTCCTTTCTCTCTCCCTCTTTCCTCCCTCCCCCTCTGCTTTCCCTCTCCTCTCCTTTCCTCTCTCCCCCTCTGCTTTCCTCACCCTCTGCTTTCCTCTCTCTCCCTCTCCTTTCCTCTCTCACCCTCTGCTTTCCTCTCTCTTCCTCTCCTTTCCTCTCTCTCCCTCTCCCCTGTCCTCTTTCCCTCTCTTTCCTCCCTCCCCTCCTTTCCTCTGCTTTTCCTCCCTCTCTCTCCTCTCTCCCTCCTTTCCTCTCTCTCCCTCTCTTTCCTCCCTCCCCCTCTGCTTTCCTCTCTCTCTCTCTCCCCTCCGTTCCTCTCTCTTCCTCTCCTTTCCTTTCTCTCCCTTTCCTGTCCTCTTTCCCTCTCTTTCCTCCCTCCCCCTCTCTCTTCCTCTGTCTCCCTCTCCTTTCCTCTCTCCCCTCTCCTGTCCTCTTTCCCTCTCTTTCCTCCCTCCCCCTCTGCTTTCCTCTCTCTCTCTTCCTCTCCCCTCCTTTCCTCTCTCCCTCTCTTTCCTCCCTCCCCCTCTGCTTTCCTCTCTCTTTTCCTCTCCTCCCTCCTTTCCTCTCTCCCTCTCTTTCCTCCCTCCCCCTCTGCTTTCCTCTCCTCTCCCTCTCCTTTCCTCTTTCCCTCTCTTTCCTCTGCTTTCCTCTCCCCCTCTCCTTTCCTCTCTCTCCCTCTCCTTTCCTCTCCCTCTCCTCTCTTTCCTCTCCCTCTCTTCCTCCCTCTCTTTCCTCTTCCCCCTCTCCTTTCCTCTCTCTCCCTCTCCTTTCCTCTTTCCCTCTCTTTCCTCCCTCCCCCTCTGCTTTCCTCTCTCCCTCTCCTTTCCCTCTCTCCCTCTCTTTCCTCCCTCCCCCCCTCTGCTTTCCTCTATCTCCCTCTCCTTTCCTCCCTCCCCCTCTGCTTTCCTCTCTCCCTCTCTTTCCTCCCTCCCCCTCTGCTTTCCTCTATCTCCCTCTCCTTTCCTCTCTCTCCCTCTCCTTTCCTCTCTCCCTCTCTTTCCTCCCCCCCCTCTGCTTTCCTCTATCTCCCTCACCTTTCCTCTCTCTCCCTCTCCTTTCCTCTCTCCCTCTCTTTCCTCCCTCCCCCTCTGCTTTCCTCTATCTCCCTCTCCTTTCCTCTCCCCCTCTGCTTTCCTCTCTCCCTCTCTTTCCTCCCTCCCCCTCTGCTTTCCTCTATCTCCCTCTCCTTTCCTCCCTCCCCTCTGCTTTCCTCTCTCCCT
>NC_056442.1:20779302-20809302 GCF_018296145.1 Oncorhynchus tshawytscha | reverse complement strand
GAGGATGAGGGAGGATGAGGTGAGGATGAGGGTGGGAGGAAGGATGAAGGAGGATGAGGGAGGGAGGATGGGGGGTAGTGGATGTTGGTCCGTTTGGCCGTAGGGCACATCATGTTGAACTCGCACAAAACCTACCTGACAGGGCAGGGGAGGTGGGATAATCACACATACACACACACACACACACACACAGACACACACACACACAGCAGTCCCAGCACATAACACCAGCTGCCTTATTGCTCACTGACATTTTCGCTCCCTCTCTGTCTCTCTGTCTCAGTTTCTCAGGGTGTCTCATATTCACAGACACCAGTTTCTCCCTCTCTCTCTCTCCCCATCTCTCTCTCTCTCTCTCTCTCTCTCTCTCTCTCTCTCTCTCTCTCTCTCTCTCTCTCTCTCTCTCTCTCTCTCTCTCTCTCTCTCTCTCTCTCTCTCTCTCACCCCTGCACATCACATCTCTCACCCCTCTCCTTCTCTCTACCTCTCTGCAGATAGCATGTCTACCCCCTCTCCTTCTCTCTACCTCTCTGCAGAGGGCATGTCTACCCCCTCTCATTCTCTCTACCTCTCTGCAGAGGGCATGTCTACCCCCCTCTCCTTCTCTCTACCTCTCTGCAGAGGGCATGTCTACCCCCTCTCCTTCTCTCTACCTCTCTGCAGAGGGCATGTCTACCCCCGTCTCCTTCTCTCTACCTCTCTGCAGAGGGCATGTCTACCCCCTCTCCTTCTCTCTACCTCTCTGCAGAGGGCATGTCTACCCCCTCTCCTTCTCTCTACCTCTCTGCAGAGGGCATGTCTACCCCCTCTCTCCTTCTCTCTCCTTCTCTCTACCTCTCTACAGAGGGCATGTCTACCCCCGTCTCCTTCTCTCTACCTCTCTACAGAGGGCATGTCTACCCCCTCTCCTTCTCTCTACCTCTCTGCAGAGGGCATGTCTACCCCCCTCCTCTCCTTCTCTCTACCTCTCTGCAGAGGGCATGTCTACCCCCCTCTCCTTCTCTCTACCTCTCTACAGAGGGCATGTCTACCCCGTCTCCTTCTCTCTACCTCTCTGCAGAGGGCATGTCTACCCCCTCTCCTTCTCTCTACCTCTCTACAGAGGGCATGTCTACCCCGTCTCCTTCTCTCTACCTCTCTGCAGAGGGCATGTCTACCCCCCTCTCCTTCTCTCTACCTCGGGGTATATAGTCCAGCCATGGGAGAGTTGATTTCTATCCAGTGTAGTTGCATTTCCACCACATCTCTATCATAGCGATGCTGTACACCGACTCCACTGCCTGTATGTACTGTACCAGAGGAGGCTGGTGGAAGGAGCTACCGGAGGCTCATTGTAATAGAATCAATAGGACAGAGTCCAACACATTGTTTCCGTGTGTTTGATGTGTCTGGTAACATTTCATTGATTCCATTCCAGGCATTACATTGAGCCCGTCTGCAGAGGTTTCACTGAATTTCTCTGCAATAAGTGTAAATGTCAGAACTGTAAATGCAAGTTTGATTTGTTGTCCCACCAGCCTCCTCTGTACTGCACTGTAGCACTCACCTGGGTGATGAACTAACGGCAGCCATTTTGTACCAGGACATTCTACTGTTTTACTTTGAACTCTCTGAATGAAGAAATTATGAAATATACTTTCTTAGTGATGTTCCCTGTCCTTACATTTTTGGGGGAGGAAAATTACTAATGGAAGTTAGAGCATTTACAAAATAATACTTCTCTGGTTTCATTCTGGCCTCTTCCCCCTCTCTCTCTCTCTCTCTCTCTCTCTCTCTCTCTCTCTCTCTCTCTCTCTCTCTCTCCCTCTCCATCTCTCTCTCTGTCTCTCTCTCTCCCCCCTCTCACTCTCTCCCCCCTCTCTCTCTCTCTCTCTCTGTCTGTCTGTCTGTCTGTCTCTCTCCCCCTCTCACTCTCTCTCTCCCCCTCTCTCTCTGTCTGTCTGTCTGTCTGTCTGTCTGTCTGTCTGTCTGTCTGTCTGTCTGTCTGTCTGTCTGTCTGTCTGTCTGTCTGTCTCTCTCTCTCTCCCCTCTCTGTCTCTCTCTCTCTGTCTGTCTGTCTGTCTGTCTGTCTGTCTGTCTGTCTGTCTGTCTGTCTGTCTGTCTGTCTGTCTGTCTGTCTGTCTGTCTGTCTGTCTGTCTGTCTCTCTCTCTCTCTTGCTCTCTCTCTCTCTCTCTCTCTCTCTCTCTCTCCCTCTCCCTCTTCCTAACCCCCCTCTCTCTCTATCTCTCTGTCTCTCTCTCTCTCTCTCCCCCTCTCTCTCTATCTGTCTCTCTCTCTCCCTCTCTCTCTCTCTACCTCTCTTTACCTCTTTCTCTCTCTCTACCTCCCTCCCTCCCTCCTTTCCCCTATCTCTGCCTCTCCCCTCTCTCTCTACCTCCCTCCCTCCCTCCTTTCCCCTATCTCTGCCTCTCCCCTCTCTCTCTACCTCCCTCCCTCCCTCCTTTCCCCTATCTCTGCCTCTCCCCTCTCTCTCTACCTCCCTCCCTCCCTCCTTTCCCCTATCTCTGCCTCTCCCCTCTCTCTCTACCTCCCTCCCTCCCTCCTTTCCCCTATCTCTGCCTCTCCCCTCTCTCTCGACCTCCCTCCCTCCTTTCCCCTATCTCTGCCTCTCCCCTCTCTCTCTACCTCCCTCCCTCCCTCCTTTCCCCTATCTCTGCCTCTCCCTTCTCTCTCCTTCCTCACTTCTCTCCAAAGAGCCGTTGAGAGTGACTCTGTCTCCCAAGAACCTGAAGACGGGCATCAGCAGCACGGTGATCCTGTCGTGTGCTGTGCAGGGTTCTCCCCACTTCACCCTGTCCTGGTACCGCAACACAGAACCCGTCCTCCCCGACCAGCACTTCTCCATCCAGGGTGCCCACAACGAGACCCTGTTCATCTCCGCTGCCCAGAAGAGACATTCGGGAGCCTACCAGTGCTTCGCCACCCGCAAGGGCCAGACCGCACAGGACTTCTCCATCATACTGCTGGAGGGTAAGGAATGTGTGTGTGAGTTAAAGGGGTGGGTTGGGGTTGTGTGTGTGTGTGTGTGTGTGTGTGTGTGTGTGTGTGTATCAGTGTTTTGCCATCTGCAAGAACCCGACCTCATAGGGTGAGAAGTGTGAGGGATAGGCTGTGTGCGTGCACGCGTACCTAGCATCTCCCCCCTCTCCACCTCTTCTTCCTCAGATGGTACGCCCCGTATCGTGTCCTCCTTCAGTGAGCGTGTGGTGGTCCCGGGGGAACCCTTCTCCCTCATGTGCGCTGCCAAAGGTGCCCCTCCCCCCACCATCACCTGGACCCTGGATGACGAGGCTGTGGCCAGGGACCCGTCCCGGGTGAGGGCCAGCCAGTACACGCTGTCGGACGGCTCCACCGTGTCCCACGTCAACGTCAGCAGCCCGGAGATCCGCGACGGAGGGGTGTATCGCTGCGCCGCACGCAACTCGGCCGGTAGCGCCGAGTACCAAGCGCGCATAAACGTAAGAGGTGCCTGTCTACTTTTCAATATCAGCCATAGGGTTCTAATACCCGCCCTCCCAAACCCCCTTACCTTTACCCCTCCTTTCCCCTCTTCTCCTCGCCTACTCTACATTCCTTTTCTCTCTCGCTTTCTCTGTGAGTTTGTGTGCCGTGTGTGTGTGCCGTGTGTGTGCCGTGTGTGTGTGTGTGTGTGCAGTGTGTGTGTGGGTGCCACGTGTGTGCCGTGTGTGTGTGTGCCGTGTGTGTATGTATGTGTGTGTGTGTGTGTGTGCTACTCATTTGTCCCCATGCCTTCATTTGTTCTTTCCAAATATCTGTTGTTTTTCAACTCTCGCCAGTTCTCTATCAGTCTTTGTTCTTCCAGCCCATATGTTTGTCTGTCACTGTCTCGCTCTGTCCCTCCCCTCTCTCTACTCGCTCTCTCACACTCTGTCTATTACACACACACACACACAGTTTGAGTGTCAAAGCCAGCAGAGTGAACAGGGTATTCCTCCAGAAAGAAAGAGACAGAGAGGGACAACCACAGTCTGACAGAGAGGGAGGGAGAGTGGGAGAGTTAGAGCGAGCGAGTGAGAGAGAGAGAGGGGGGGGGGGTAAAGAGAGTAGTGAAGACTGAAAGATAGGGGGGTTACAACAGGGTGTGAGATGGAGGGAGTAGATGGAGGATAGCAGGGGACAGAGAGAGAGAGAGAGGTACGCAGAGAGGTGGAGACAGATGGTGAGGGACAGAGAGAGAACGGAGGAGAGGAGAGGGTGAGAAGAGGAGTGGAGAACCACGTCTCATCTGAGCGTGTGTCAGAGGGGTGATGGGGAGCAGTGATGACAGGCCTGGTGATGTCACTGTCACCACGGTGATCGTCGGGGACAACATGGCCAGAGCGGCACTGATGGCCTGAGCCGTGTCACTCTCCACCTCTCCCTCCTCTGTCTCCATTTCTTCCTTCTCTCTCCCTCCCTCTCTCGCTCTCTCTCTCTCTCTCTCTCTCTCCATCTCTCTCTCTCCATATCTCTCTCCATCTCTCTCCATATCTCTCTCCATATCTCTCTCCATCTCTCTCTCTCCATCTCTCTCTCTCTCTCTCTCTCCATCTCTCTCAGTAAGAGGCTCAGTTATGACACGTGTGTCTGTTCCAAGGAGACATGCCAGAATACTACATTGGAGTGAGAACGAGTTGTTGCCAGGGACTCTCAAACCCAGCAGTAACACACACTCTGCTAGCAGTAACACACACTCTGATAGCAGTAACACGCACTCTGCTAGCAGTAACACGCACTCTGCTAGCAGTAACACGCACTCTGCTAGCAGTAACACACACTCTGATAGCAGTAACACGCACTCTGCTAGCAGTAACACGCACTCTGCTAGCAGTAACACGCACTCTGCTAGCAGTAACACGCACTCTGCTAGCAGTAACACACACTCTGCTAGCAGTAACACACACTCTGCTAGCAGTAACACACACTCTGCTAGCAGTAACACGCACTCTGCTAGCAGTAACACACACTCATACTGATCCACATACGATGATACACTCGATCGCAGTAGCCTACACTAAAACAAAAGTACCCCGCCACCCACACACATGCACACTTTCAACAGAAACTCACTCAATATTGACTGACAGATGATACACTCAAATTGTGATAGCAAACACTGCACTTTCACACAGACACACAGACACAGACTTACACACATTTGAATGTGTGTGTGTGTGTGTGTGTGTGTGTGTGTGTGTGTGTGTGTGTGTGTGTGTGTGTGTGTGTGTGTGTGTGTGTGTGTGTGTGTGTGTGTGTGTAAGAGACCCAACACACTGAGAAAGACAGAGAGGGGGAGAGAGAGAGAGAGTGAGAGAGACGGAGCGAGAGGTTAAGTGTTAATATTTCAGTAACAGTATATTAGTGTACTCGTACTAAATAAGGCCAACACTCTCCCGATGAACGCATCCCACCTCACTTTCTCTCCAGTCTGTCATCCCTCCATCTCTGTGTCACCATCCACCTGTTTGTCTCTCACCATCGGTCCTCTCTGGGTCTTCTAGCCCTGTTGCCCATGGTAACATACCCATCATGCCTTGTGTTTACTCTTTCATTCTCTCCGCCATCCTCAAACTGACTGTGGATGCATCCCAACTGGCCCTCTATTCCCTATATAATGTGCTACTTTTGACCAGAGACTACAGGGTGCCATTTGGTACCCAGCCTGTGTT
This sequence comes from Oncorhynchus tshawytscha, assembly GCF_018296145.1. Taxonomy (NCBI): domain Eukaryota; kingdom Metazoa; phylum Chordata; class Actinopteri; order Salmoniformes; family Salmonidae; genus Oncorhynchus; species Oncorhynchus tshawytscha. The sequence continues at coordinate 20,803,632 of NC_056442.1, read as the reverse complement.
GATACAGATGTAGGATCATAATTGGATCAGTCTTCTGTTGCTGAGAAATGTCCACTCAACGGGAAATGCAAGCTTGTGATATATTCAAGGCTTAGAAAGGCTTCTAGCATGTACTTCTATGGGAAGACTACAAATTGGAATTAATCTAGAAGCTAAAATCACCTAGGATGCCCTAAGATAGTCAGGATATTGCAACAGAAATGCATGACAAAAATGACATAGGTTTTATTCACATCAAAACACTGGAAATAAATGCACGCACGCACACACACACACACACATAGATTAGATTGAAATGGGACAAGGCATTCTAACCCCCTATCCATCCATCCATACCCCCTACCCCCTATCCTTTCCTCCCCTCTTTCCCTCCCTCCCTTTTCTCCACAACCTCATCTGATGATCTCCCTCTTTCCCCCCTCTTTCTCTTCACTACCCTCTGACTACCCCATATCTCTCTATCCCTCTCCCTCTCTCTCTCTCTCTACCTCTCTACCTCTCTCTTTCTCTCTACCTCTCTCTCTCTACCTCTCTCTCTCTCTCTCTCTCTCTCTCTCCCTCACCCTCTCTCCCTCTCCCTCTCTCTCTCTCTACCTCTCTACCTCTCTCTCTCTCTCTACCTCTCTCTCTACCTCTCTCTCTCTCCCTCTCTCTACCTCTCTCTACTTCTCTCCCTCTCTCTCTCTCTCTCTCTCTCTCTCTCTCTCTCCCTCTCTCTCTCTCTCTCCCTCCCTCTCCCTCTCTCTCTCTCTCTCTACCTCTCTCTCCCTCTCCCTCTCCATCTCCCTCTCCCTCTCTCTCTCTCTCTCTCCCTCTCTCTCTCTCCCTCTCTCTCTCTTTCTCTCTCTCTCTCTCTCCCTCTCTCTCTCCCTCTCTCTCTCTCTCCCTCCCTCTCCCTCTCTCTCTCTCTCTCTCTCTCTCTCTCTCTCTCTCTCTCCCTCTCTCTCCCCTCTCCCCCCATCTCTCTCTCTCTCTCTCTCTCTCTATCTCTCCCTCTCTCTCCCTCTCCCCCATCTCTCTCTCTCTCTCTCTCTCTCTCTCTCTCTTAATATCTCTCTTCTCTCTCTCTCTCAGGTTCTCCCAGGATCAGGGATATGCGTAACATCACGGCGGTGGCTGGGAGGAACACCTTTATAAACTGCCGCGTGATTGGCTATCCCTACTACTCAATCAAGTGGTATAAGGAGGGACTTCTGCTGCCCGACAACCATCGTCAGGTGGGTTCATTTTTGTACAAAAACCAGAGCAACAAGAAAAAACCCTAACTAACAACAACAATATTCACCTCCGCATCTTGCTACATGTACAAACCCATGAAATAACCCAAAATGCACTCTATTCCCTTCACAATGCTTCTTGGCCAGAGCCCTGTAGACCCTGGTAAAACGTAGTGTACTATATTAGGAGTTGGGTGCCATTTGGGATGCTGTCCACCGTACAAATCAAGTGCCTATGTAAACTATTAAAGTGCTAGTATTCCCATGGTCAGGGAATCTTAATCTTAATTTTAATCTTAATCTTGATCTTGCTCTTGATCTTGTTCTTGATCTCAGGTGGTGTATGAGAATGGTACTCTGAAGCTAAGTGACGTTCAGAAGGTCTTGGACGAGGGGGCGTACCTCTGCAGCGTGCTCATCCAACCACAGATCTTCATCAGCCAGACCGTCTACGTCCAGGTCAAAGGTCAGAGGTCACTTGCTCTACAGGAAGTGGGGTGGGTTGGTAGTTTACGTGTGTGTTCAGTTGTAGGACAAGTGTCGCTCTGTATGCTTGTGGCTGTCTGTGTTTACTGGAAGCGGTGCCTGTGACTGAGTGAGTTTGTGTTCGAATTAATGTGTGGGAGAACGTGGGAGTCAAAGAGAGAGTGAGAGAGTGAGAGAAAGAGAGAAAGAGAGAGAGAGAGAGTGAGAGAGAGTGAGAGAGTGAGAGAAAGAGAGAGAGAGAGAGAGAGAGAGAGAGAGAGAGAGAGAGAGGAGAGAGAGAGAGAAAGAGAGAGAGAGAGAGTGAGAGAAAGAGAGAGAAAGAGAGAAAGAGAGAGTGAGAGAAAGAGAGAAAGAGAGAGAGAGAGAAAGAGGAGAGAGAGAGAGTGCACACGTTGCCTCTAATAACCTCTGATTAAGGGCCTGAAGTGGCCTCCTGCACCCTCTCAACCACTCAGCAATTACACAATGCAAGAGTGCTATTGTGCTGATATATATTTATTTATGTTGGTGTGTGTGTGTATGTGTGCGTGTGCCCATGCGCGTTCGTGTGCGTGTGTGTGTCAGAGCACAGGGTTAAGACTGTACTGCTTGTGTGTTACCTGTTTTATGGTGTGTTGATGAGGTTGAATGTGTGCTTGTCAACAGGAAGACTGAAGGGTGTGTCATCTGATGTGTGTGTGTGTGTGTGTGTTCATGTGTATGTGTGTGTGTGCGTCTCGTCATTTCTCTGATTTAATTAGATTAATTTTAACGAGGCCCAAATTAAATCCCCCAGATGTCTCAGCTCGACGTCCCCCTCCAATTTCTTGCCCCCCTCCTACTGTGGTCACCATGGCAACGCCATTCTTCCCCCTGCCGATTGGGCCCTAATTAGAGCAGCTATTATGGGCTGGAGAGGAGAGGAGAGGAGAGGGTTGGGGAGCCGGGGAGACGCTGGATTCCAGGATTAGACTGACTGGAGATCACAGGGAAGGTTACTCACCATAAACTACCAACCAGCCCACCACCCAGTCTGAATTAGTCAGTCTCTCTCTCTCTCTCTACCTCTCTCTCTCTCTCTACCTCTCTACCTCTCTCCCTCTCTCTCTCTCTCTACCTCTCTCCCTCTACCTCTCTACCTCTCTCTCTCTCTACCTCTCTCTCTCTCTCTCTACCTCTCTACCTCTCTATCTCTCTACCTCTTTCTCTCTCTCTCTCTACCTCTCTACCTCTCTCTCTCTCTCTCTCTCTCTCTCTCTCTCTACCTCTCTACATCTCTACCTCTCTCTCTCTCTCTACCTCTCTACCTCTCTACCTCTCTCTCTCTCTCTCTCCCCTCTCTCTCTCTCTCTCTCTCTCTCTCTCTCTCTCTCTCTCTCTACCTCTCTCTCTCTCTCTCTCTCTACCTCTCTCTCTCTACCTCTCTCTCTCTCTACCTCTCTACCTCTCTCTCTCTCTCTACCCCTCTCTCTCTCTACCTCTCTACCTCTCTCTCCCCCTCCTCTCTCCTCTCTACCTCTCTCTATCTACCTCTCTCTCTCTCTACCTCTCTCTCTCTCTCTCTCTCTACCTCTCTACCTCTCTCTACTCTCTCTCTCTCTCTCTACCTCTCTCTCTCTACCTCTCTCTCCCTCTCTCTCTCTCTACCTCTCTACCTCTCTCTCTCTCTCTCTCTCCCTCTCTACCTCTCTACCTCTCTCTCTCCCTCTCTCTCTCTCTACCTCTCTCTCTCTCTACCTCTCGCTCTCTCTCCCCCTCTCTACCTCTCTACCTCTCTCTCTCTCCCTCTCTCCCTCTCTCCTCTCTCTCTACCTCTACCTCTCTCTCTACCTCTACCTCTCTACCTCTCTCTCTCTCTACCTCTACCTCTCTCTCTACCTCTACCTCTCTACCTCTCTCTCTCTCTCTGCCTCTCTACCTCTCTACCTCTCTCTCTCCCTCTCTCTCTACCTCTCTCTCTCTCTCTCTCTCTCTCCCTCTCTACCTCTCTACCTCTCTCTCTCCCTCTCTCTCTCTACCTCTCTCTCTCTCTCTCTCTCTCTCTACCTCTCTACCTCTCTCTCTCCCTCTCTCTCTCTCTCCTCTCTCTACCTCTCTCTCTCTCTCTCTCTCTCTACCTCTCTCTCTCTCTCTCCCTCTCTACCTCTCTACCTCTCTCTCTCCCTCTCTCTCTCTCTACCTCTCTCCCTCTCTCCCTCTCTCTCTACCTCTACCTCTCTCTCTACCTCTACCTCTCTACCTCTCTCTCTCTCTACCTCTACCTCTCTCTCTACCTCTACCTCTCTACCTCTCTCTCTCTCTCTCCCTCTCTACCTCTCTACCTCTCTCTCTCCCTCTCTCCCTCTCTACCTCTCTCTCTCTCTCTCCCTCTCTACCTCTCTACCTCTCGCTTTCTCATATGTATGTATCTGCTTTCCTCCCTTTCTGTCGCTCCCTTTTTTAAAAACCTTTCCCTCTCCTCTTATTCTATCTCTCTCTCCCTCCTGTTTTCCGTCTCTCAGTGCCCCCTCTGATCCAACCCTTTGACTTCCCCCCCACCTCCATTGGGAAGCTCATGTACATCGCCTGCGTGGTGTCGTCTGGCGACATGCCCATCCACATCACCTGGCGTAAGGACGGCCAGGAGGTCGCGCCCTCGTCCGGCGTCAACATTGAGACCAAGGAGTACATGAGCTCGCTGCAGATCGGCAAGGTGTCACTCAAGCACAACGGCAACTACACCTGCATCGCTAGCAACGACGCCGCCACCGTCAGCTCTGAGAGGCAGCTCACTGTCACAGGTGAGACAGGGCCGGTTGACTGACAGACCGACAGACAGACCGACAGACCCGCTGTCAGGCTCCAACTTTTATCTTCTCCGTCCCCTCCCTACAGTGCCTCCTCAGTTTGTGGTCCAGCCCAATAACCAGGACGGGATCTATGGCAAGGTGGGGGTCCTCAACTGCTCCGTGGACGGATACCCGCCTCCCAAAGTCATGTGGAAGCACGCCAAAGGTACCCATCCCCACCGGTCGATTTACGGCATTTGCCAGTACTGTTCACTCTAGCCATGTATATATAATATAGCTGGTATATGACCTTGACACTCACTGCTCAACCCCTCCGTAGGTATAGGGAACCCCCAGCAGTACCACCCAGTGCCTCTGACCGGTCGGATCCAGATCATGGGGAACGGCTCTCTGCTGATTCGTCACGTCCTGGAGGAGGACCGGGGCTACTACCTCTGTCAGGCCTCCAACGGCGTGGGCTCCGACATCAGCAAGAGCATGGTCCTGACGGTCAAGAGTGAGTCTGACCCGCAAGCTTGACCAAACACTCTAAACCACACACACATACTGGGTGGGCTCCGACATCAGCAAGAGCATGGTCCTGATGGTCAGGAGTGAGTCTGACCCCGCAACTGGAGCACGGCCACACTTTCCCAACCACACACGAGAGCGAAAGTTAGCCTAGCGGTAACAGCGTCGGGCCAGTAAACGAAAGGTCGCTTTGTTCGAATACCTGAGCCGACAAGGTGAACGATCTGTAAACGTGCCCTTGGGCGAGGCACTTAACCCTCGTTTGGCCCAGGAGTGCTGAACTACTAAGGCTTACCGTATAAAGGAACACATTCGACCGCACCGACCTGGTTTATGTGGCAGTAAAAACACGCCGCGCTCTCAACCACACACGTGCTGGGCGAGTTTGACCAGCAAGCTGACCACGCAGTGAGGGACATAAACAAGGTACTTGGTCACTTATCAAAGAAAATGAGTTAATAAAACTAAGGATTGTTACTCCTCTGGGTTCAACAAAGGGGTTTATTTGTTTTAGCTTCATTTAACCAGGCAAGTCAGTTAAGAACAAATTCTTATTTTACAATGACGCTCTACCCCCGGCCAAACTGTGCGCCGCCGTATGGATTCGAACCAGGGACTGTAGTGACGCCTCTTCGACCGTTGCGCCACTAGGGAGCCCTTAGGTTTAATATACCTTAATGGTATAAAGGTCATGGCTTTGTATTGTATCCCACTTAAGATGGCTGCCGTGTTGGGGAGCACTCTGCTGGGGAACACTCTGCTGGGGAACACTCTGCTGGGGAACACTGTGCTGGGGAACACTCTGCTGGGGAACACTCTGCTGGGGAACACTCTGCTGGGGAACACTGTGCTGGGGAACACTGTGCTGGGGAACACTGTGCTGGGGAACACTGTGTTGGGGAACACTCTACTGGGGAACACTCTGCTGGGGAACACTCTGCTGGGGAACACTCTGCTGGGGAACACTCTGCTGGGGAACACTCTGCTGGGGAACACTGTGCTGGGGAACACTCTGCTGGGGAACACTGTGCTGGGGAACACTCTGCTGGGGAACACTCTGCTGGGGACACTCTGCTGGGGAACACTCTGCTGGGGAACACTGTGCTGGGGAACACTGTGCTGGGGAACACTGTGCTGGGGAACACTCTGCTGGGGAACACTCTGCTGGGGAACACTCTGCTGGGGAACACTCTGCTGGGGAACACTCTGCTGGGGAAGACTGTGAGTGTGTCAGTCTTCTTCTTCTGCTCTCTCTCTCTCTCTCTCTCATCACTCAGCTGACTATACTGATGCACAGAGTGAGAGTAACCGTGGACAGACAGATGATACAGGAGAGGGAGGGAGGAGGAGAGGGAGGGGGAGAGGAGAGGAGAGGAGAGGAGGGAGAGGAGAGGGAGAGGAGAGGAGAGGAGAGGAGAGAGAGAGAGAAGAGAAGAGAAGAGAAGAGAAGAGAAGAGAAGAGAAGAGGAGAGAGAGAGAGAGAGAGAGAGAGAGAGAGAGATAGAGAGATAGAGAGAGGGAGGGAGAGGAGAGAGAGAGAGAGAGAGAGGGGGGAGAGAGAGAGGAGAGAGAGAGAGAGAGAGAGATTGATTTTATGACTGTAGGGATCAGTCTTCAAAAAACACTTTGTCTTTAATCATTATCTGCAATCAATCTGTCCAACCTGCACTGGCCTTCAGTGACTTTAGCATCTACAAACACACACACACACACACCTTTGCCCTCGTGGTGTTGATAAACTGCTCTTGCTGTGTATGTTACCCTCTGAGGCCTCTGGCCTGTGTCTAGCCATAAATAGCAGACTGTCCTCCTACAGCAACGTTACAGGCAGCAGAGATGTTTCCCACTCACTCACTACCTGACTTTATCTTGCTCTCACTCGTTGTCTCTCTCTGTCTCTCTCTCTCTCTCTCTCTCTCTCGGTCTGAGACGGTGTTAGTGTTATTGATTGAACCGTTCCTCTCCTCTGCCTCCCTCAATTCTGTCCGTTTCACTCGGCAGAGAGAGGGAGGAAAGGAGGGAGGGAAGGATGAATAAGTGATGAAAACAAAACAGCGGATCTCCCCTCAGATCGATTGTGTGTGTGTGCATGCACGTGTGTGTGTGTGTGTGTGTGTGTGTGTGTGTGTGTGTGTGTGTGTGTGTGTGTGTGTGTGTGTGTGTGTGTGTGTGCATGCACGTGTGTGTGTGTGTGTGTGTGTGTGTGTGTGTGTGTGTGTGTGTGTGTGTGCATGCACGTGTGTGTGTGTGTGTGTGTGTGTGTGTGTGTGTGTGTGTGTGTGTGCATGCACGTGTGTGTGTGTGTGTGTGTGTGTGTGTGTGTGTGTGTGTGTGTGTGTGTGTGTGTGTGTGTGTGTGTGTGTGTGTGTGTGTGTGTGTGTGTGTGTGTGTGTGTGTGTGTGAGAGGAGTAAGGGAGGAGCTGAAGAGGATGGTGTGTGAGTGATTGAAGAGGTGGAGAGGGGGATAGATAGAGTGAATACCCTTCTGGGTGCTCATTCACACAGTCCCCGTCATACAGAATACGAGAGAAGAAGGTGTGCAGTTCTTAACATTGGCCATAGGTCTACTTTACTGGAATGCTACTTTTTATTTTGTATTTTTTTTATTTCACCTTTATTTTACCAGGCTAGTTGAGAACAAGTTCTCATTTACAACTGCGACCTGGCCAAGATAAAGCATAGCAGTGTGAACAGAGAGCAACACAGATTTACACATGGAGTAAACAATTAACAAGTCAATAACACAGTAGAAAAATATTTTTTTTTTTTTAAAAGAGTCTATATACATTGTGTGCAAAAGGCATGAGGAGGTAGGCGAATAATTACAATTTAGCAGATTAACACTGGAGTGATAAATGATCAGATGGTCATGTGCAGGTAGAGATACTGGTGTGAAAAAGAGCAGAAAAGTAAATAAATAAAAGCAGTATGGGGATGAGGTAGGTAAATTGGGTGGGCTATTTACCAATGGACTATGTACAGCTGCAGCGATCGTTTAGCTGCTCAGATAGCAGATGTTTGAAGTTGGTGAGGGAGATAAAAGTCTCCAACTTCAACGATTTTTGCCATTCGTTCCAGTCACAGGCAGCAGAGAACTGGAAGGAAAGGCGGCCGAATGAGGTGTTGGCTTTAGGGATGATCAGTGAGATATACCTGCTGGAGCACGTGCTACGGGTGGGTGTTGCCATCATGACCATTGAACTGAGATAAGGCAGAGCTGTACCTAGCATGGACTTGTAGATGACCTGGAGCCAGTGGGTCTGGCGACGAATATGTAGTGAGGGCCAGCCGACTAGAGCATACAGGTCGCAGTGGTGGGTGGTATAAGGTGCTTTAGTAACAAAGCGGATGGCACTGTGATAAACTGCATCCAGTTTGCTGAGTAGAGTATTGGAAGCCATTTTGTAGATGACATCGCCGAAGTCGAGGATCGCTAGGATAGTCAGTTTTACTAGGGTAAGTTTGGCGGCATGAGTGAAGGAGGCTTTGTTGCGAAATAGAAAGCCAATTCTAGATTTGATTTTGGATTGGAGATGTTTGATATGAGTCTGGAAGGAGAGTTTACAGTCTAGCCAGACACCTAGGTACTTATAGATGTCCACATATTCTAGGTCGGAACCATCCAGGGTGGTGATGCTAGTCGGGCGTGCGGGTGCAGGCAGCGAACGGTTGAAAAGCATGCATTTGGTTTTACTAACGTTTAAGAGCAGTTGGAGGCCAAGGAAGGAGTGTTGTATTGCATTGAAGCTCGTTTGGAGATTAGATAGCACAGTGTCCTAGAAAGGGCCAGAAGTATACAGAATGGTGTCGTCTGCGTAGAGGTGGATCAGAGAATCGCCCACAGCAAGAGCAACATCATTGATATATACAGAGAAGATATGATATGAAAGAGAGGTTGAACAGGCTGGTAATAGGGGTTGCGACAATGGCGGGGGATAGTTTCAGAAATAGAGGGTCCAGATTGTCAAGCCCAGCTGATTTGTACGGGTCCAGGTTTAGCAGCTCTTTCAGAACATCTGCTATCTGGATTTGGGTAAAGGAGAAGCTGGGGAGGCTTGGGCGAGTAGCTGCGGGGGGGGAGCTGTTGGCCGAGGTTGGAGTAGCCAGGAGGAAGGCATGGACAGCCGTTGGGAAATGCTTGTTGAAGTTTTCGATTATCATGGATTTATCGGTGGTGACCGTGTTGCCTAGCCTCAGTGCAGTGGGCAGCTGGGAGGAGGTGCTCTTGTTCTCCAAGGACTTTACAGTGTCCCAGAACTTTTTGGAGTTAGGGCTACAGGATACACATTTCTGCTTGAAAAAGCTGGCCTTTGCTTTCCTGACTGACTGCATGTATTGGTTCCTGACTTCCCTGAACAGTTGCATATCGCGGGGACTATTCAATGCTATTGCAGTCCGCCACAGAATGTTTTTGTGCTGGTCAAGGGCAATCAGGTCTGGAGTGAACCAGGGGCTATATCTGTTCTTAGTTCTGCATTTTTTGAACGGAGCATGCTTATCTAAGATGGTGAAGAAGTTACTTTTAAAGAATGACCAGGTATCCTCAACTGACGGGATAAGGTCAATATCCTTCCAGGATTCCTTCCAGGCCAGGTCGATTAGAAAGGCCTGCTAGTGTTTTAGGGAGCGTTTGACAGTGATTAGGAGTGGTCGTTTGACTGCGGACCCATAGCGGATATAGGCAATGAGGCAGTGATCACTGACATCCTGATTGAAGACAGCGGAGGTGTATTTGGAGGGCCAGTTGGTCAGGATAACGTCTATGAGGGTGCCCTTGCTTACAGATTTAGGGTTGTACCTGGTGGGTTCCTTGATGATTTGTGTGAGATTGAGGCCATCTAGCTTAGATTGTAGGACTGCCGGGGTGTTAAGCATATCCCAGTTTAGGTCACCTGAAGCTAGATGGGGGGCGATCAATTCACAAATGGTGTCCAGGGAAAGTATGACATTACTTTGCAGGCTATATCTGCAGTAGACTGCAACTCCTCCCCCTTTGGCAGTTCTATCTTGACAGAAAATGTTATAGTTGGGTATGGAAATCTCAGAATTTTTGGTGGCCTTCCTGAGCCAGGATTCAGACACAGCAAGGACATCAGGGTTGGCAGAGTGTGCTAAAGCAGTGAGTAAAATTAACTTAGGGAGGAGGCTTCTGATGTTGGCATGCATGAAACCAAGGCTTTTTCGATCACAGAAGTCAACAAATGAGGGTGCCTGCGGACATGCAGGGCCTGGGTTTACCTCCACATCACCCGTGGAACAGAGGAGGAGTAGAATGAGGGTGCGGCTAAAGGCTATCAAAACTGGTCACCTAGAGCGTTGGGGACAAAGAATAAAAGGAGAAGATTTCTGGGCGTGGTAGAATATATTCAGGGCATAATGCGCAGACAGGGGTATGGTGGGGTGCGGGTACAGCAGAGGTAAGCCCAGGCACTGTGTGATGATAAGAGAGGTTGTATCTCTGGACATGCTGGTTGTAATGGGTGAGGTCACCGCATGTGTGGGAGGTGGGACAAAGGAGATATCAGAGGTATGAAGAGTGGAACTAGGGGCTCCATTGTAAACTAAAATAATGATAACTAACCTGAACAACAGTATACAACGCATATTGACATTTGAGAGAGACATACAGCGAGGCATAAAGTAATTGCAGGTGTTGATTGGGAGAGCTAGCTAAAACAACAGGTGAGACAACAACAGCAAATCAGCGAACACAACAACAGCAGGTAAAATGGCGATGACTAGGCAGAGAGGGTCGGATTAACTACACACAGAGCCTGAGTTCGCGGCTGGGGCCAACAGATAAAAAAATAAATAAACAGAATGGAGTACCGTGATTAATGGACAGTCCAGCAGGCATCAGCTATGTAGCCAAGTGATCATAGTGTCCAGGAGGCAACAGTAGATGGAACAGGGAAGCCGCCACTACGCTAGGGACACAGCGTTTAAAGTTAGTAGCGTCTGCTCCGACGGAGGCCGGATGAAGGCACAGAGGATGGAGTATTCGTTGGCAGACCAGTCGTGGTGGTGCGGCGGAGCGCCGTGTCGACAGAGAATCCAAGCCAGATGGCGAAAGAGGTATTGTGGAATTTAGTTTGCTAGCCGGGAGATGTGCCTGGCTCACGGCTAACTGCTGCTAGCTTCGTGGCATCCAATCGGTAGCAGCGGTGATCCGGTGCCAAGGTCCAGAGTTTACAGCAATGATCCGGTGGAGTTTTGGGCTCTAGCCGTGTATGAGTGGGGTTCGGGTGAACAGCTGAGTAGGCCGGGAGGTGGGCCTCAGGGAATAGCTTCTGTACTAGGTGCCACGGTGCGTGAAAGCTAGCTGTGAAGTAGTGGTCCAGAGGATTACGGCAGGAATCCGGCGTTGTTGTGGAGAGGCAGTCCGATATCGGTAGACAAGCGATATTGGTAGACAGGCGAGTATTATCCAGGCTAAAAACAGGGCTGGTATCTGTGCAGAAGGTAAAAGCCGCTAGCAGTAGCTAACAATGACTAAATAGCTTGTAGCTAATTAGCTGGTTAGCTTCTGGAGATTCTTGAATGTGTTCTAAAATTGAAAATAATAGCGATTCCGTATCACATTGGGTGAGGCAGGTTACCGGGAGGTATAATCGAATAAAAAATTGAGAAGAGATTGAAAATAAATTGAAATATATATTCAAAAAAATATGAAAAAATACAAAAGTACACGAGAGGACAAAACAAACACGTCTTCACTGCTACGCCATCTTGGAAGCTGCTTTGTCGTGCAGAGATACTTTATCGTTTCCCAAAACCATAAAAGTCATCTTTAGCGCTAAGATCGTTGTTCCTCCATTGCCTAATGGACTAAAACTTTTACCGCGGTGGGCTAAATCAGGGCCACACAAAGTGATTCTTGGTAGTCTTAAATAAATCTACTTTGAGAGAAAAGTGCACACCTCACACACATGGTTATGGGCTCATAAAAAGAAGACACCTGTACCATGTCGGATATTGCATCCCAATATTACACGTTATATACATCACAGAAGACTGAAATATAGCACAACATAGAAACAACAGATTTTTTAAATAGTTTTTTTTTCTAATGCTATTAATGATAAAATTATGAAAAATATTAGTAACATTCCACCCATGAGGCCACTCGGTCATTGGACTGCAGTAAAATTCGAAAAACCAACTTCTCTGGTTGAAAACACCCTATGTGGCATCGATATGAGTCCGGGGGGGAAAAAAGTGTAAATAGGAACATTTTAGTCAAGAAGTTAGTCTCGTCCAAAACGGAGATTTGCAAGATATTTTGGAGAAAAAAAATCTAAACAATGTCACGGAATTAAGTGTGCGTGACAGTTTTCCTTGGGTTGGGTTTATTTTCATCCTGCCCACATGCCCACAGCTGGCAGCACCCAAGTAATCGTCAATTTGGAGCGCAGATGCATGTGACCCGATCATAATTCCCAACAATGACCATGGTCAATTTTGTGAGACTTTGGAAATCCCCATTGGTCTAGTTAGGGGCCATCAGTAAATTACACAACGTACATGGGCCAATGTTTTCAAAGTTCAAAAGCTCCACATTTCAATGACTGAAAAACTTCAAACCAATGATAAATTGTAGAAATTCATATTCAAACATTGAAAGCATTTAATTCATGGGGAAACTAAAATATTGTCCCATTTACGTTGTGAATATATTGACGGTCCCTAACTAGCCCCACAGATAGGCTATCCAACGTCAAACCAACGGTGGCACACTGGTCAGCTGAAGCTAATTGGCAAAAGAAGTTGGCTAGCTTACTAGTTTCAAGTCAAATCTCATTCTCAGTCGCATGTCCTAAAGAAGAGGATTGAGACCGAGGCTAAGATGATCTAACTCACTCTGCCCCTATTTCCCTGTCTGACTCTGTCCCATTATTTCCCCTACTTTCCGCCATCCATCCCTTCATCCCGCCTTCATTATTCCCTCCCTCGTTCTCGCTCCAGTCCCGGCAATGATCACGTCGCACCCCAACACCACCATGGCCATTAAGGGCCAGATTAAGGAGCTGAACTGCACGGCGAGGGGGGAATGGCCTATCATCATCCGTTGGGAGCGCGGTGACACGGTCATCGACCCCGACCGTAACCCTCGCTACGCCATCAACACCAGCCCCAATGAGAAGAGTGACGAAGTATTGTCTACGCTGAAGGTGAGTCACACACATATTCTGTAGACATACACACACACACACACACACACACACACACATGAACACGCACACACACGCACACACAAACACACACACACACACACATGAACACGCACACACAAACACACACACCCATAAACAGACAGACAGACACACACATAAACACACAGACACATGCACATTCATACTGTAGACACACACACACACACACACAGATACAAACATACACACAATATAGAGGGATAGGACATCAGATATAGCAAATGGAGGAAATGAGATCAGATGAGTGGTGTATGGAGGTGGATTTACAAAGTGTCTGTCTATTGCTCTCTGACTCTCTCATTCTCTCTCTCTTTGTGTGTGTGTTGTGTGTGTGTAGCTGAAACCAGCAGAGCGAGGTGACTCGGTCTTCTTCTCCTGCCATGCCATCAACTCATATGGAGAGGGCCGGGGCCTCATCCAGCTCACTGTGCAAGGTCAGTGGGTCAGACCACCACACAATCACCTGTAGCAAAGTGTTTTGCGATGGAAAATGAAGTCCCTGTACAACCAGCCTGTTTCCTTCCGTTTGGTGCCGAGTGAATAAAGCCCTGTGTGACTAACTGCTTTGTGTGACATGAACCTGGAGAGAGAGAAAATCAATACAGGACCACTTTCTTTCACACTATGCTTATGTTCCATTCCCTCTACACGCTTAGAATTTGATTTGCGATCTACAACCTAAAAGGGTGGTTCGGCTGTCCCAATAGGAGAGCCCTTCGAAGAACCCTATTGGTTTTCAGGTAGAACCCTTTTTGGTTCCTTGTAGAACCCTTTCTACATAGGGTTCTACATGGAATTATTCTACCTGGAACTAAAAAGGGCTCTCCTAAGAGTGTATATTTCTCCCTTACGCCTTTACCATTTCCTTTCCTCCTCTCCCTCTTTCTCTCCCTCTTCCTCTCAGAGCCACCAGACCCTCCAGAGTTGGAGGTGAGGGAGGTGAAGGATCGGAGTATGAACCTGCGCTGGACCCAGAGATTTGACGGCAACAGCATCATCACCAGCTACGACATTGAGTACAAGAACAAGACAGGTATGCCAGGGGACAGTGGGGGTTAAACTGGGGATTGACTGTTAGTCGGTACTGAGAACATAACTATAACCGACTAATGCATCTTCTCTCTTTGGTGCACACACACGCACACACACACACACACACACACACACAAACATGCATACACACGCATGATCTGTCTCTCTCTCTCTCTGTCTCACACACACACACACACACACACACACTCTCTCTCTCTCGCTCTCTCACACTCACCAACACACACAGATCCTTGGGAGTTGAAGCATGCCACCCGTAAGATCTCCCCCACCAATAACCAGGCCAACATCGTGGATCTACACCCTGCCCAAATCTACAGCATCCGCATGTTCTCCTACAACAAGATCGGACACAGTCAAGCCAGCAAGGAGCTCACCATCAGCACAGAGGAAGCACGTGAGTCCAGCACAACCACACACACACAGACACACACACACACACACACACACACACACACACACACACACACACACACACACATACACAGATATCGATGAGATGACCTTGGATGACCCGAAGAAGAGTGCCTATCTCTCTTTTCCTCCCTCCAGAGCCGGATGGTCCTCCTGTGGAGGTTTTCCTCCTGCCTATGACCTCGCAGAGTATCCGCGTCACCTGGAAGGTAAAACCACCTGTCGATTCAAGATGATCAGAGACATCAAAGCAATGTGAAATGAGACACTCTGAAATTGAACACCTGGAATCATATAAAGATCACACATCTGATCGTGCCGCGTTACATCCCGCCTCTACAATGCAACACAATCAAATGTCGATGTTACCCTCTTTCCTTCTCTCTTCTCTCTTTCTCCCTCCTCTAGGCCCCCAGGAAGGAGCTTCAGAACGGGGTGATCCGGGGCTACCAGATCGGTTACCGTGAGAACGGGCCGGGCAGTAACGGCCAGTACAGCATCGTGGAGATGAAGGCCACGGGGGACAGCGAGGTGTACACCCTGGACAACCTGAAGAAGTTTGCCCAGTATGGGGTGGTGGTCCAGGCCTTCAACAGGGCCGGCACCGGCCCCTCCAGCTCTGAGATCAACGCTACCACACTGGAAGATGGTAGGGGGACGTGCAACACGCACGCACGCGTGTCGATGTCCCGATTTATTTTCTTAGCAGGAGCCCTGATGTAGGCGTGTTGGAGTAAAATAGTGTTCTTACACTGTTCATATGAGTCAGACGTTCACAGAGACGGAGATAGATAGATAGATAGATAGATAGATAGATAGATAGATAGATAGATAGATAGATAGATAGATAGATAGATAGATAGATAGATAGATAGATAGATAGATAGATAGATAGATAGATAGATAGATAGATAGATAGATAGATAGATAGATAGATAGATAGATAGATAGATAGATAGATAGATAGATAGATAGATAGATAGATAGATAGATAGATAGATAGATAGATAGATAGATAGATAGATAGATAGATAGATAGATAGATAGATAGATAGATAGATAGATAGATAGATAGATAGATAGATAGATAGATAGATAGATAGATAGATAGATAGAGGGCCAAACATACCTGATCCCCTCTGCCGTTGTCACCCTCCTCACCTCGTCTTTGAACATTCCCCGAGTGATTCTTTCCCCTTCGCTATGATTTGTTTTAGATATCTCCCGTGTAACTTCATCTCTAACCTCTCTCTCGCTCTGTGTCACGCTCTCTCTGTCTCACTCCCCCATCTCTCTCAATTCAATTCAATTCAAGGGCTTTATTGGCATGGGAAACATGTGTTAACATTGCCAAAGCAAGTGAGGTAGACAACATACCATGTGAATATATAAAGTGAAAAACAACAAAAATTAACAGTAAACATTACACATACAGAAGTTTCAAAACAGTAAAGACATTACAAATGTCATATTATATATATATACAGTGTTCTAACAATGTACAAATGGCTAAAGGACACAAGATAAAATAAATAAGCATAAATATGGGTTGTATTTACAATGGTGTTTTTTCTTCACTGGTTGCCCTTTTCTCGTGGCAACAGGTCACAAATCTTGCTGCTGTGATGGCACACTGTGGAATTTCACCCAGTAGATATGGGAGTTTTTCAAAATTGGATTTGTTTTCGAATTCTTTGTGGATCTGTGTAATCTGAGGGAAATATGTCTCTCTAATATGGTCATACATTGGGCAGGAGGTTAGGAAGTGCAGCTCAGTTTCCACCTCATTTTGTGGGCAGTGAGCACATAGCCTGTCTTCTCTTGAGAGCCATGTCTGCCTACGGCGGCCTTTCTCAATAGCAAGGCTATGCTCACTGAGTCTGTACATAGTCAAGGCTTTCCTTAATTTTGGGTCAGTCACAGTGGTCAGGTATTCTGCCGCTGTGTACTCTCTGTGTAGGGCCAAATAGCATTCTAGTTTGCTCTGTTTTTTTGTTAATTCTTTCCAATGTGTTAAGTAGTTATCTTTTTGTTTTCTCATGATTTGGTTGGGTCTAATTGTGCTGCTGTCCTGGGGCTCTGTAGTGTGTGTTTGTGTTTGTGAACAGAGCCCCAGGACCAGCTTGCTTAGGGGACTCTTCTCCAGGTTCATCTCTCTGTAGGTGATGGCTTTGTTATGGAAGGTTTGTGAATCGCTTCCTTTTAGGTGGTTGTAGAATTTAACAGCTCTCTCTCTCTCTCTCTCTCTCTCTGTCTCACTCCCCCAACTCTCTCTCTCTCTCTCTGTCTCACACCCCCATCTCTCTCTCTCACACACACTCTCTCTCTCTCTCTGTCTCACTCCCCATCTCTCTCTCTCTGCTGCACTCTCTCTCTCTGTCTCACTCCCCCATCTCTCTCTCTCTGTCACGCTCTCTCTGTGTCTCACTCCCCCATATCTCTCTCACTCTCTGTCTCACTCTCTCACTCCCCCATCTCTCTCTCTCTCTCTGTCACGCTCTCTCTCTGTCTCACTCCCCCATCTCTCTCTCTCTCTTTGCCGCGCTCTCTCTCTCTGTCTCACTTCCCCATCTCTCTCTCTCTCACTCTCTCTCTCTGTCACGCTATCTCTCTGTCTCACTCCCCATTTCTCTCTCTGTCTCACTTCCCCATCTCTCTCTCTGCCGCGCTCTCTCTCTGTCTCACTTCCCCATCTCTCTCTCTGCCGCGCTCTCTCTCTCTCTCACTTCCCCATCTCTCTCTCTGCCGCGCTCTCTCTCTCTCTCTCTCTCTCTCTCACTTCACCATCTCTCTCTCTCACTCTCTCTCTCTGTCACGCTATCTCTCTGTCTCACTCCCCCATCTCTCTCTCTGTCTCACTTCCCCATCTCTCTCTCTGCCGCGCTCTCTCTCTGTCTCACTTCCCCATCTCTCTCTCTGCCGCGCTCTCTCTCTGTCTCACTTCCCCATCTCTCTCTCTGCCGCGCTCTCTCTCTCTCTCACTTCACCATCTCTCTCTCTCACTCTCTATCTCTCTGTTGTGCTCTCTCTCTCTGTCTCACTTCCCCATCTCTCTCTGTCGCGCTCCCGCTCCCCCCATCTCTCTCTCTCCCCCATCCCTCTCTCTCTCTCTGTGTCTGGTTGATCTCTAGATGGGCGTCTCTCCAACTCTCTCCTGTGTATTCCTCCTCTATCTCTTATTGTTTCTCTCTTGCAATGAAATATGAAAACACACACACTCACAGCCTCACAACACACAACACACGCACACACACACACACACACTGCCTACAGACAGAAACTAAAACAAGAAGCTCCCGCGCTGAGGTCTGTTCAACGCTGGTCCGACCAATCTGATTCCACACTCCAAGACTGCTTCCATCACGTGGACTGGGACATGTTCCGTATTGCGTCAGACAACAACATTGACGAATACGCTGATTCGGTGTGTGAGTTCATTAGAACGTGCGTTGAAGATGTCGTTCCCATAGCAACGATTAAAACATTCCCAAACCAGAAACCGTGGATTGATGGCAGCATTCGCGTGAAACTGAAAGCGCGAACCACTGCTTTTAATCAGGGCAGGGTGACTGGAAACATGACCGAATACAAACAGTGTAACTATTCCCTGCGCAAGGCAATCAAACAAGCTAAGCGTCAGTATAGAGACAAAGTAGAATCTCAATTCAACGGCTCAGACACAAGAGGTATGTGGCAGGGTCTACAGTCAATCACGGATTACAAAAAGAAAACCAGCACCGTCACGGACCAGGATGTCTTGCTCCCAGGCAGACTAAATCACTTTTTTGCCCGCTTTGAGGACAATACAGTGCCACTGACACGGCCCGCAACTAAAACATGCGGACTCTCCTTCACTGCAGCCGACGTGAGGAAAACATTTAAACGTGTCAACCCTCGCAAGGCTGCAGGCCCAGACGGCATCCCCAGCCGCGCCCTCAGAGCATTCGCAGACCAGCTGGCTGGTGTGTTTACGGACATATTCAATCAATCCCTATCCCAGTCTGTTGTTCCCACATGCTTCAAGAGGGCCACCATTGTTCCTGTTCCCAAGAAAGCTAAGGTAACTGAGCTAAACGACTACCGCCTCGTAGCACTCACTTCCGTCATCATGAAGTGCTTTGAGAGACTAGTCAAGGACCATATCACCTCCACCCTACCTGACACCCTAGACCCACTCCAATTTGCTTACCGCCCAAATAGGTCCACAGACGATGCAATCTCAACCACACTGCACACTGCCCTAACCCATCTGGACAAGAGGAATACCTATGTGAGAATGCTGTTCATCGACTACAGCTCGGCATTTAACACCATAGTGCCCTCCAAGCTCGTCATCAAGCTCGAGACCCTGGGTCTCGAACCCGCCCTGTGCAACAGGGTACTGGACTTCCTGATGGGCCGCCCCCAGGTGGTGAGGGTAGGCAACAACATCTCCACCCCGCTGATCCGCAACACTGGGGCCCCACAAGGGTGCGTTCTGAGCCCTCTCCTGTACTCCCTGTTCACCTACGACTGCGTGGCCACGCACGCCTCCAACGCAATCATCAAGTTTGCGGACGACACAACAGTGGTAGGCTTGATTACCAACAACGACGAGACGGCCTACAGGGAGGAGGTGAGGGCCCTCGGAGTGTGGTGTCAGGAAAATAACCTCACACTCAACGTCAAACAAAACTAAGGAGATGATTGTGGACTTCAGGAAACAGCAGAGGGAACACCCCCCTATCCACATCGATGGAACAGTAGTGGAGAGGGTAGTAAGTTTTAAGTTCCTCGGCGTACACATCACAGACAAACTGAATTGGTCCACCCACACAGACAGCATCGTGAAGAAGGCGCAGCAGCGCATCTTCAACCTCAGGAGGCTGAAGAAATTCGGCTTGTCACCAAAAGCACTCACAAACTTCTACAGATGCACAATCGAGAGCATCCTGGCGGGCTGTATCACCGCCTGGTACGGCAACTGCTCCGCCCACAACCGTAAGGCTCTCCAGAGGGTAGTGAGGTCTGCACAACGCATCACCAGGGGCAAACTACCTGCCCTCCAGGACACCTACACCACCCGATGTCACAGGAAGGCCATAAAGATCATCAAGGACAACAACCACCCGAGCCACTGCCTGTTCACACCGCTATCATCCAGAAGGCGAGGTCAGTACAGGTGAATCAAAGCTGGGACCCGAGAGACTGAAAAACAGCTTCTATCTCAAGGCCATCAGACTGTTAAACAGCCACCACTAACATTGAGTGGCTACTGCCAACACACTGACTCAACTCCAGCCACTTTAATAATGGGAATTGATGGTAAATTATGTAAAATATATCACTAGCCACTTTAAACAATGCTACCTAATATAATGTAATACTAATATAATACCTAATATAATACCTAATATAATGTTTACATACCCTACATTATTCATCTCATATGTATACGTATATACTGTACTCTATATCATCTACTGCATCCTTATGTCTACTGCATCTGCATCCTTATCCTCACTTTAACTATGCCACTTTGTTTACATACTCATCTCATATGTATATACTGTACTCAATACCATCTACTGTATCTTGCCTATGCCGCTCTGTACCATCACTCATTCATATATCTTTATGTACATATTCTTTATCCCCTTACACTTGTGTCTATAAGGTAGTAGTTTTGGAATTGTTAGCTAGATTACTTGTTGGTTATTACTGCATTGTCGGAACTAGAGGCACAAGCATTTCGCTACACTCGCATTAACATCTGCTAACCATGTGTATGTGACAAATACAATTTGATTTGATTTGATTTGACACACAGACACACACACACACACACAGTTGGCTGAAGCCCCATTGGTCCAGAGCATTGCTCTTCCCAGTGGCTGTCTCCCTGGTGACAGTGATATTGATGGCCATTATGATAATAGTGATAACAACAAGCATACTAAAAATAATTCAAATTAGCTTGTCTCTCTCTTTCTGTTTGCTTCCTGCCGTAATTATCCACAGCTGATCGCATTGTCTCCCTACTCCCTCTTTTCATCTTTTTCCCTTCCCTCGCTCCCTCTTTCAACTCCCTTCCTCTCCTCCTATGCCCACATACCCTACCCTGCTCTCTCTCTCTCTCTCTCTCTCTCTCTCTCTCTCTCTCTATCTATCTCTCTCTCTCTATATATATATATATATATATATATATATATATCTCTCTCTCTCTCTATCTCTCTCTCTCTCGCTCCAAAAGACACCTTTCATTTGTCTCTCTGCCACGACTCCCTCTCAAGCTGCCTCACATCTCTCTCCCACCCACTCTTTCACTCCATTCTCTCCTCCCCTCATGTCTGTTTCCATGTTCTCCTGTTTCTACTCTATTCCTCTCCCACTTTTTCTCTCACATCCCAGTCTCTCGTATCAATCCCCCCCCCCTTACCCTCTCCCCTCCCTCCCCTTTGTGTGTATTGTATTCAAGGTGAGGGGTAAGGAGTAGGTTATGATTGTGTCAGGCCCTGGATCGTTAACGTCTTGCTGGCTGTTGGAGTTCAGTCCACTGGGGGTTGTGAGCGGAGATGAACCCTTAGACCTGATAACACAAACCTCTCATGTCTCCTCTCCCTCCCTCTCTCCCTTCCTAACCCCATTTCCTCCTCCGCCACTCCCTCTCTCCCCACACCAGCTGCGGCTTCCCTATCGTTGAAGGCCAACTCTCCCTCTTTCATTTCTCTCCCTCTCTCTCTCTCTCTCTCTCTCTCTCTCTCTCTCTCTCTTTCCGTTCAGTCGGCCTTCACCCACTCGTCCTGTTCCCCTCTTTCTCTCACAAGTCCAGATCTGTTCATCCACAATGGTGGCGTTGTTCGCCCAGTGAAAGCCCGTTGGACAGTGAGCCAAGGGCAGCTGATAGATAGAAGGGGCACCTGGGAGAAGTGAGACAGAGGAGCCGTTTTACGCCAACACATCAGAGAGGACATTTATTTATTTAGAGTCATCCCTCACGTCTGATGTCAGGTTAGGCATTTAGGTTCGTCGAGGGTTTGAGTTGTGTTTTTACATGTCTTGGTTTTTACTACTCGGTGTTTTAAGGATCGTAAACTTCTTGGGGGGGGGGGATTTCTTAGACACAGACTAAGCCTCGTCCTATTTTAAAAAGCGCTGTCATTTGGGATTCTTCATTAAGCTTGCTGTTAAGCCCAGGACTTGGCTAAATCTATGTCCGGGAAATTGTCCCTAGCTGTCGTGTTTGACATGTAGTATTTTGATGGGTTCTGATAATAATCTCTTCCCCTCCCTCCCGTTTTCCAGTGCCCAGCCAGCCGCCCCAGAACGTGCGGGCCATCTCGGTGACATCAGACGAGGCGGTAATCACGTGGGCGGAGCCCCCGCGTCTGACGCTGCACGGCGTTCTGAAGGGCTACCGGGTGGTCTTCTGGTCCCTCTTCCCCGACGGAGGTGGGTGCTGTGGGGGTCCGACGTACCCTCTCCCGCACGCACGGGCACAAGGCCACACGCAGAGTAACTATCCTTGTTACGCCTTTCACATCTGACCTCTGGCCCCTCCACCATGAGTCCAAGAGTCGACCTCAGGGTTTGACCTTTACCCTTTCAACCCTCAGCCCTGACCGCTACTGATACCTAGGCTGGTTTATGTGCCAGACCTTATTGACTGGTCTTCCTTGTAAAACAAAAAAATGATTTTCTGGTTAAATAAAACATTTGCTATTTAGTGAATCCCTAAAACCAACCCCAACCACCAGACTGCCATCCCTACTACATATTTTCAAAGAAAATGCCAACGAAACCCTAAAATAGCTAATCATACCACAAACCTGAACCAACACAAAGCATCTCCACATGCAGCGATGCTGTATGAGGGCCATGCGCCGTGCTCAGTTACCCGTCTGTATCTTTGTGTGTGTGTTGGTGTGCTTGTGGTTCTGTTTGGAAAGCTAGTCATGAGGACTTGATCATGTCCTTTCCCAATTGTCCAACTCCTTCCTGCTCGTCCTCTTTCCTTTCCCTTGGCCTTTTGCCCAACCCTATACACTTTTCATTCTATTGCCCTCTTCCCCTCCATCTCTCTCTCCCTCCATCCCTCCATCCCACTCCCTCTGTCTCTGTCAGAGTGGGGAGAGATGCAGAACATCACGACAACCCGGGAGCAGGTGGAGCTGAGAGGGCTGGAGAAGTTCACTAACTACAGTGTGCAGGTGCTGGCCTACACCCAGGCTGGGGATGGGGTCAGGAGCAATGTCCTGTACATCCAGACCCGCGAGGACCGTGAGTACACCCCCCACACACACACACACACACACCAACATACAGTGCATTCGGAAGGTGTTCAGACCTCTTGACTTTTCACAGGTTTTTAGAAATGTTTGCCTATGTATTAAAGATGGATAATTGAAATACCTTATTCAAATAAGTATTCAGACCCTTCGCTATGAGACTCGAAATTGAGCGCAGGTGCATCCTGTTTCCATTGATCATCCTCGAGATGTTTCGACAACTTGATTGGAGTCCACCTGTGGTAAATTCAATTGATTGGACAGGATTTGGAAAGGGACACACCTGTCTATATAAGGTCCCACAGTTGACAGTGCACGTCAGACCAAAAACCAAGCCACGAGGTCGAAGGAATTATCCATAGAATGCCAGAGACAGGAATGTGTCGAGGCACAGATCTGGGGAAGGGTACCAAAACATGTCTTCAGCATTGAATGTACCCAAAAACACAGTGGCCTACATCATTCTGAAATGGAAGAAGTTTGAAACCACCAAGACTCTTCCTAGAGCTGGCCACACGGTCAAACCGATCAATCGGGGGAGAACGGACATGGTCAGGGAGGTGACCAAGAACCACTCTGACAAATATCCAGAGGACCTCTGTGGAGATGGGAAAACCATCCAGAAAGACAATTAGCTCTCCAGCACTCCACCATTCAGGACCATCCACCATTCAGGACTTTATGGTAGAGTGGCCAGACGGAAGCCACTCCTCAGTAAAGGGCACATGACAGTCTGCTTGGAGTTTGTCAAAAAGGCACCTAAACGACTCAGACCATGAGAAACAACGGTCTCTGGTCTGATGAAACCAATGCTGAACTCTTTGGCCTGAATGCCAAGCGTCATGTCTGGAGGAAACCTGGCACCATCCCTACGGTGAAGCATGGTGGTGGCAGCATCATGCTGTGGGGATGTTTTTCAGCGGCAGGGACTGGGAGACTAGTCAGGATCGAGGGACAGATGAACGGAGCAAAGTACAGAAAGATCTTTGATGAAAACCTGCTCCAGAGCGCTCAGGACCTCAGACTGGGGTGAAGGTTCACCTTACAACAGGACAACGACACAAAGCACACAGCCAAGACAACGCAGGAGTGGCTTCGGGACAAGTCTCTGAATGTCCTTGAGTGGACCGGACTTGAACCCGATCAAACATCTCTGGAGAGTCCTGAAAAAAAGCTGTGCAGCGACGCTCCCCATGCAACCTGACAGAGCTTGAGAGGATCTGCAGACAATAATTGGAGAAACGCCCCAAATACAGGTGTTCCAAGTTTGTAGCATCATACCCAAGAAGACTCGATAATGCAATCGCTGCCGAAGGTGCTTTAACAAAGCACTGAGCAAAGGGTCTGAATACTTATGTAAATATAATATTTCAGTTTTATTTTTATATATATAAATATACATTTT